>NC_029793.2:37574570-37581615 GCF_000816755.2 Arachis ipaensis | reverse complement strand
ATGGGATAAATGATATCTGCTTTAAGTAGCCTGGTCACTTCTTTCTTGACAACTTCTAAGATGGTGGGATTCAATCTTCTTTGAGGTTGACAGACAGGCTTTTTTCCCTCTTCTAGGAATATTCTGTGCTCACAAACTTGAGGGTTGATGCCTACTATATCCGCTAGGCTCCATCCAATTGCTTTCTTGTGTTTTCTCAGCACACTGAGTAGTTGTTCTTCTTGTTGAGAAGTGAGTTCCAGTGCAATGATAACTGAAAACTTCTGCTTGTCCTCAAGGTAAGCATACTTGAGGTGTAGAGGGAAGGGCTTTAATTCTAATTTATGCTCATAGCCAGGCTCTAGATTATCTGTAGCTGGTGATAATGGTGAAGTGCCCTCATTGTCCTCTGAAAATGTCCCCACACTTGGACCTTGTCCTGTGTACTTCTCTTCTAATTTCTCCCGGTGAACTTTAGCCACGGTTTCATCTATGATGTCACACTGGGAGATAGAATGATCATCCGGAGGGTGCTTGATAGCTTCATTTAAACTGAATTTCACTATTCTGCCATCTATTTCAAAAGAATAAGTTCCTGAAAATGCATCCAACTTGAACTTTGAAGTCTTCTGGAATGGTCTTTGATGAGCAGATAATTTATACACTTTTTGGCATTGTTTTTAGTATGTTTTTAGTATATTTTAATTAGTTTTTATTATATTTTTATTAGTTTTTAAATAAAAATCACTCTTCTGGACTTTACTATGAGTTTGTGTGTTTTTCTGTGATTTCAGGTATTTTCTGGCTGAAATTGAGGGACCTGAGCAAAAATCTGATTCAGAGGCTGAAAAAGGACTGCAGATGCTGTTGGATTCTGACCTCCCTGTACTCAAAGTGGATTTTCTGGAGCTACAGAAGCCCAATTGGCGCGCTTTCAATTGTGTTGGAAAGTAGACATCTTGGGATTTCAAGCAATATATAATAGTTCATACTTTTCCCGAGATTTGATGGCCCAAACAGGCGTTCCAAGTCAGCTCAAGAATTCTGGCGTTTAACTCCAAAACTGGCATAAAAGCTGGAGTTAAATGCCCAACTGGCACAAAAGTTGGCGTTTAACTCTAAGAAAATTCTCTGCACATGGAAGCTTCAATGCTCAGCCCAAGCACACACCAAGTGGGCCCGGAAGAAGATTTCTGCATTAATTACTGATTTCTGTAACCCTAGGCTACTAGTTTTCTATAAATAGGACCTTTTGCTATTATATTTTCATACTTTTGATACACTTGATATACTTTGATAGACCTTTTCACGTTTGGGGGCTGGCCTCACGGCCATGCCTAGACCTTGTTCTTATGTATTTTCAATGGTGGAGTTTCTACACACCATAGATTAAGGTGTGGAGCTCTGCTATTCTTCATGAATTAATACAAAGTACTATTGTTTTTCTATTCAACTCAAGTCTCTTTCTTCTCCAAGATATTCATTCGTTCTTCAACTTGATGAATGTGATGATCCGTGACACTCATCATCATTCTCACCTATGAACATGTGCCTAACAACCACCTCTGTTCTACTAGCAATGGCTTGAATGCGTGTGATTCACATTTGAGAGCTCCAAGTATTTAGCGCGATTGTTGATGATCACAATTTCATGCACCAAGTTTTTGGCGCCGTTGCCGGGGATTGTTCGAGTTTGGACAACTGACGGTTCATCTTGTTGCTTAGATTAGGTACTTTTCAGAATTTTTAAGAATGAATTCTAGAGTTTCAAGGTAATGTTCTTATCATCACAAAAGCTGATTGATTCTCATCAATTTAGCTATTGAATGTAATGTCCTACTGAAACTTGGCCAAACATGTCTAATCTTTTTAGACTGAAGCTTTAGACTAACATTGCATGATTCCTGGAATTCTCATTAAAAGTTTTGATTCTCTTTATTTTCTTTTCACATAATTTTCGAAAAAATACAAAAAAAATTTATAAAACCATAAAAATCAAAAATATTTTATGTTTCTTGTTTGAGTCTAGTATCAATTTTTAAGTTTGGTGTCAATTGCATGTCTTTATCCTTCTAATTTTCGTAAATTTATATATATTGTTCTTCATTGATCTTCAAGTTGTTCTTGATGATTTCATTGCTCTGATCTTTAAATTCTCTTGTTTTGTGTGTTTTATTGTTTTTCATATGCATTCTCAATTTCTTAGTGTCTCTTATATGAAAACTTTTAAGTTTGGTGTCTTGCATGCATTGTTTATTTGATCTTAGTTGCATTTTTTATTGTTTCTCATCATCAAAAATTCAAAGATATTTTCAAAACTATGTCTTTTCAAGTCAATAATACAGAGAATTGAAGATTCAGAACATTCAGCAGAGAAATCAAACAGAAAAAGCTGGGCATTCAAAACGCCCAGTGAAGAAGGAAAACTGGCATTTAAACGCCAGCCAGGGTACCTGGCTGGGCGTTTAACGCCCAAAAAGGTAGATTTTTGGGCGTTAAACGCCAGAATGGGCACCATTCTGGGCGTTTAACGCTAGGATAACACTAGAGGGAAGATTTTGTTTTTAATTCACATTTTTTTCAAGTTTTCATAATTTTTCAAAATCAAATCTTTTTCAAATCATATCTTTTCAATCATATCTCTTTCAAAATCAATTTCTTTCCATTTTATATTTATTTTTACTATTTTCAAAAATCCTTGCTTCAATTCAAGATTTTCTTCAAAAATTTTCAAGTTGTTACTTGCCTATTAAGAAAGGATCAAACTTTAAATTTTGAAATCATATCTTTTAATTTCTTGATAGTCAAGTAATCAACTTTAATTTTAAAAATTTTCTTTTTCTAAATTGATTTTCAATCATATCTTTTCAAACATATCTTTTCAATCACATCTGTTTCAAAATTAATTTTTTTTCAATCATATCTTTTTCTAATTTCAAAATCTTTTTCAAAAATCACTTTATTTCTTTACCAATCTTAGTTTTCGAAAATCTCAATCAAATTTTCAAATTTCTTTTTAATTATTTCAAAATCTTTTTAATTTATTTTCGAAAATTTTTCCCCTCTTTTCACATCCTTCTATTTAAGGGACTAAGACTCCTCATCAAGGTGCAATTCGAACTCTGTCCCTCTTGATAAAGTTCGAATTCCCTCTTCTCCACCTCCTCCTTCTATTCTTCTTTTCTTCTGACACTTCAAGGAATCTCTATACTGTGACTGATGCACGGAAAACTTGTCTCATAACAAATCTCCCTTCGGCAAGTGTACCGAATTGTTGTCAAGTAATAACTCACAAAAGAGTGAGGTCGAATCCCACAGAGATTAACGGATTAAGTAATCAATGGTTAATTGATTATCCTAGTTAGACGGTTCAGATTTGAATGATGAGCAGCAGGAAGTGTAAATAACATGAATGTAAAGGAAAAACTATAAAGTGCAGAAAAGTAAAATAGCAAGAAAAGTAAATGTAAGAACTAAAAATAAAATGAACATTGGGATCAAGGATGAAGATTTAAACTGAAATTGAAAATTCAACATTCATAAATGAAAATTACAAAGAAAGAGAAGGAAAAGTGTGTGAGGGGAGGGAGTCCGAAGACCCCTCTTCAATCCCCCATTCCAGAATTTCCAGCCTGCGTTTAATATAAAAACTAAGGCCTTTATATAGACTCTCCTAAATTACAAAATGAAATTAAAAGTAAATTACAATTAAATGAAAATTCCTATTCTAGATGCTTCTTGTGGTCTTGATTGGTTGACAATTGTGGGCTTGCTTGCTTGAGCTTTGAAGTGGACTTGAGAGAGAGTGAGTCAAGTTGAGGTCCAGGTGCTAAAGTTAGTACTAAAGTTAGCCACACTAACGCTACAAGTGTGGCGTTAGTGCTAAAGTTATTGTGGCTAACGTTGCACTTGCTGCCCAGTTGGTGTTTTTGGGTCTTAAAAGATGCCTCTTGTTTGTACTCCAATTTCATGCCCACTATAAAGTATTATATATCGTTGGAAAGCTCTGAATGGTAGCTTTCTAACGCAACTGGAATCACCTCAATTGGATCTCTGTAGCTCAAGTTATGCTCCTTTGAAGTGGACATGGTCGCTGGCATAGTTGCTAGCGTTACTGGAAAACTTGAGTGCCAATAACGCTAGCGATCAGGGCTTCATTATTGCCAGTTTCTGGAGATCAAACTTAGTGTCCACCCTATACTATTATATATTGTTGGAAAGCTCTGGATGTCTACTTTCCAATGCCTTTGGAAGCGCATTATTTGGAGCTCTACAGCTCGAGTTACACTTCTTGGAAGGTGAAGAGGTCAGTTGGCCTTAATACAGGTTGATACCATGTTCACCATTGCACTTTCGGGGCAGATTTTCTCCTTCAAATTTAGTGTCAAATATGTAGTGCCATATATTCTTGGAAAGCTCTAGAATCCTACTTTCCAATGCCACTAGAATCACCTCATTTGGAGCTTTGTGGCTCAAGTTATGCGTGTTTGAAGAAGGCATGGTCAGGCTGCCAGGTGGGACTTTTGCCCACGTTAACTACCACGTTAATCTAGTTAACGTGGGTCTTTTTGCTTCGCCAACGTTAGTGGATATCACCTTTTCCACTAACTTTGGCATCTCCCTTTCCTTCTACGTTAGTTCCCACGTTAATGTAGTTAACGTGGAAGCTAACGTGGGTCTTCTTGCTTCGAAAACGTTAGTGGCACTCACTTTTTCTACTAACGTTGGCATATACCCCTTTCGCAAGCGTTATTGGGGCTCACCTTCCCCATTAACATTGCTTGGTGCCTTTTGTCCCTTCGTTAGAGTTCACGTTAGTGTAGCTAACGTGACTCTTAACGTGGGTCTTCGTTCCATGCTCTCCTTCTTCAAAGTTAATGCCACTAACTTTTCTCACTAACGTTGTGGCTTTCCTTCCTTCCACGTTATTGCCCACGTTAGTGTAACTAACGTAGCCACTAACGTGGCTCTTCTCTTCTTCTTTTGGCCTGAAATCAATCAAACAAAGTGCATCAAAGTCTTGCTCTTAATCATGGGATCATGCATCATCCAATTTATCATATAATTCATGTAAAATTCTCATGAAATCATGTAAAGTGCACAATGTATGCTTGAATCAAGATGTAAGTGAATATCTACCCAAAACTAGCTTATTTCCTAAGAAAATGCATGAAACTACCTTAAAAATAGTAAAGAAAAGGTCAGTGAAACTGGCCAAAATGCCCTGGCATCACAGACATAGAGGATTCCCTACTTTCTTGTTCTCTTCTCTTTCATATGAGCAGGAGCAAAGATAAAAGCATTCTTGTTGAAGTTGATCCTGAACCTGAAAGGACCTTGAAGAGAAAGCTAAGAGAAACTAAAACACAACTCTCTCTAGAGGGCCTAACAAAGCTCTTCAAAGAAGAAGAAACCATGGCAGCCGAAAACAACAACAATGCCAACAATGCAAGGAAGGTGCTTGGTGACTTTACTGCACCTACTCCTGATTTCTATGGGAGAAGCATCTCTATCCCTGCCATTGGAGCAAACAACTTTGAGTTTAAGCCTCAATTAGTTTCTTTAATGCAACAGAATTGCAAGTTTTATGGACTTCCATTGGAAGATCCTCACCAGTGCTTAGCTGAGTTCTTGCAAATCTGTGACACTGTCAAGACCAATGGGGTTGATCCTGAAGTCTACAGACTTATGCTCTTTCCTTTTGCTGTAAGAGACAGAGCTAGAACATGGTTGGATTGACAACCTAAGGAAAGCCTGAACTCTTGGGAAAATCTAGTCAATGCCTTCTTGGGAAAGTTCTTTCCACCTCAAAAATTGAGTAAGCTTAGAGTGGAAGTCCAAACCTTTAGACAGAAGGATGGTGAATTCCTCTATGAAGCTTGGGAAAGATACAAGCAATTGATCAGAAGATGTCCTTCGGACATGCTTTCTGAATGGAGCATCATAGGTATTTTTTATGATGGTCTGTCTGAACTATCCAAGATGTCATTGGATAGCTCTGCTGGAGGATCTCTTCATCTAAAGAAGCCGCCTACAGAAGCTCAGGAACTCATTGAAATGGTTGCAAATAACCAATTCATGTACACTTCTGAAAGGAATCCTATGAATAATGGGTCAACTCAGAAGAAAGGAGTTATTGAGATTGATACTCTGAATGCCATATTGGCTCAGAATAAAATATTGACTCAACAAGTTAATATGATTTCTCAGAGTCTGTCTGGAATGCAAGCAGCAACAGGCAGTACTAAGGAAGCTTCCTGATGAGCGGATAATTTATACGCTTTTTGACATTGTTTTTAGTATGTTTTTAGTAGGATCTAGTTACTTTTAGGGATGTTTTTAATAGATTTTGTGTTAAATTCACATTTCTGGACTTTACTATTAGTTTGTGTGTTTTTCTGTGATTTCAGGTATTTTCTGGCTGAAATTGAGGGACTTGAACAGAAATCAGATTCAGAGGTTGAAAAAGGACTGCTGATGCTGTTGGATTCTGACCTCCCTGCACTCAAAGTGGATTTTCTGGAGCTACAAAACTCGAAATGGCGCGCTTCCAATTGCGTTGGAAAGTAGACATCCAGGGCTTTCCTGCAATATATAATAGTCCATACTTTAGCCAAGAATTGACGACGTAAACTGGCGTTCAACGCCAGCTTTCTACCCAAATCTGGCGTCCAGCGCCAGATAAGGATCCAAAACCAGAGTTGAACGCCCAAACTGGCACAAAAACTGGCGTTCAACTCCACAATTGGCCTCTGCACGTGTAACACTTAAGCTCAGCCCAAACACACACCAAGTGGGCCCCGGAAGTGGATTTATACATCAAATACTTACTCATGTAAACCCTAGTAGCTAGTTTATTATAAATAGGACCTCTTAACGGAGAGGAAGCAGAAAAAGCTTCTCTCCAAGCAGAGTCAACCAGAGCCCCCACAGTCAAACTCTAAGTTTGGTGTTGGGAGGCCACAACCAAACTCTAAGTTTGGTTTTGAACTCCCATATCCAAACTCTAAGTTTGGTGTTGGAGAGTCTCAACAAAGCTCTGCACATCTGTGAGGCTCCATGAGAG
>NC_029793.2:37519572-37574489 GCF_000816755.2 Arachis ipaensis | reverse complement strand
CTTCCTCTGAAGAAGAAGCTTATGATCCTGAGAACCCAACAATGGAAGAGGTGAATTACATGGGAGAACCCTATGGAAACACCTATAATCCTTCATGGAGAAATCATCCAAATCTCTCATGGAAGGATCAACAGACACCTCAATAAGGTTTCAACAACAATAATGGTGGAAAAAATAGGTTTAGCAATAGCAAGCCTTTTCCATCATCTTCTCAGCAACAGACAGAGAATTCTAAGCAAAACTCTTCTGACTTAACAACCATTGTCTCTGATCTAATCAAAACCACTCAAAGTTTCATGACTGAAACAAGGTCCTCCATTAGAAATTTGGAGGCACAATTGGGTCAGCTGAGTAAGAAAATTACTGAATTCCCTTCTAGCACTCCTCCAAGCAATACAGAAGAGAATCCAAAAAGAGAGTGCAAGGCCATAACCACATCTCACATGGCCAAACTTGGAGAGGAGGAAGAGGCAGTGATTCCCACTGAGGAAGACCTCAATGGACGCCCACTGACCTCCATGGAGTTTCCTAATGAGGAACCATGGGAATCTGAGGCTCATTCTGAGACCATAGAGATTCCATTGAATTTACTTCTGCCTTTCATAAGCTCTGATGAGTATTCTTCCTCTGAAGAGGATGAAGATGTTACTGAAGAGCAAGTTGCTAAGTAACTTGGAGCAATCATGAAGCTAAATGCCAAGTTATTTGGTAATGAGACTTGGGAGAATGAACCCCCACTGCTCATCAAAGGATTGGATGACTTGACTAGGCAGAGATTACCTCAAAAGAGACAGGACCCTGGAAAGTTCTCAATCCCTTGTACCATAGGCACCATGACCTTTGAGAAGGCTCTGCGTGACCTAGGGTCAAGCATAAACCTTATGCCTCTCTCTATAATGGAGAAGCTAGGGATCATTGAGGTACAAGCTGCAAGAATCTCACTAGAGATGGCAGACAATTCAAAGAAACAGGCTTATGGACTTGTAGAGGATGTCTTGGTAAAGGTTGAAGACCATTACATCCCTGCTGATTTCATAATCCTAGAAACTGGGAAGTGTATGGATGAATCCATCATCCTTGGCAGACCCTTCCTAGCCACAGCAAAAGCTGTGATTGATGTTGACAGAGAAGAATTGATCATTCAAGTGAATGGAGACTCCCTTGTGTTTAAAGCTCAAGGATATCCCTCTGTCACCATGGAGAGGAAGCATGAAGAGCTTCTCTCAATACAGAGTCAAACAGAGCCCCTACAGTCAAACTCTAAGTTTGGTGTTAGGAGGACACAACCAAACTTTAAGTTTGGTGTTGAACCCCCACATTCAAAATCTAAGTTTGGTGTTGGGAGGTTCCAACATTGCTCTGAACATCTGTGAGGCTCCATGAAAGTCCACTGTCAAGCTATTGACATTAAAGAAGCGCTTGTTGGGAGGCAACCCAATTTTTACTTATCTATGTTAAATTTCTATTTTCTATTGTTATTTTGTGTTTTCTGTAGGTTGATAATCATGTGAAGTCACAAAAACAATTGAAAAAGAAAAAACAGAAGGAAAAACAGAATAAAAAACAGAACACCCTGGAGGAGACAGTTACTGGAGTTTAAACGCCAGTGAAGGTAGCAGAATGGGCGTTAAACGCCCAGTCTGGCACCATTCTGGGCGTTTAACGCCAGAAAAGGGCACCAGACTGGCGTTTAATGCCAGGAATGGGCAAGAAGCTGGCGTTAAACGCCAGAAATGGGCAGCAGCCTGGCGTTTAATGCCAGGATTGGCAGAATGGGGCGTTTTGCATGCCACTTGGTGCAGGGATGAGATATCCTTGACACCTCAGGATCTGTGGACCCCACAGGATCCCCACCTACCCCACCTCTCTCTCTCTTCTTCACCCATTCACCAATCACCTCAATACCTCTTCCCCAAAAATCCCTCACCTATCAAATCCCACCATTCTCTTCACCACTCACATCCATCCTTCATAAAACCCCACCTACCTCACCATCCAAATTCAAACCACTTTCCCTCCCAAACCCGCCCTCTATAGCCGAAACATACACACCCCTCTCACCCCTATATAAACCCATCTTCACTCCTTTATTTTCACACAACCTAAACACCACTTCTCCCCCTTGGCCGAAACACAAAGCCCACTCTATATCCTCTATTTCTTCTTCTTCTACTCTCTTCTTTCTTCTTTTATTCGAGGACGAGCAATCTTCTAAGTTTGGTGTGGTAAAAGCTAAAGCTTTTTGTTTTTTCATAACCATTTATGGCATCAAAAGCCGGAGAAACCTCTAGAAAGAGGAAAGGGAAGGCAAAAGCTTCCACCTCCGAGTCATAGGAGATGAAGAGATTCCTCTCAAGGGTGCATCAAGACCACTTCTATGAAGTTGTGGCAAAGAAGAAAGTGATCCCCGAGGTCCCTTTCAAACTGAAAAAGAATGAGTATCCAGAGATCCGACATGAGATCCGAAGAAGAGGTTGGGAAGTTCTCACCAACCCCATTCAACAAGTCGGAATCTTAATGGTTCAAGAGTTCTATGCCAATGCATGGATCACCAAGAACCATGTTTTTTTGAAAATTGTTCTTTATGTTTATTTAAGTTTGTGTCTTTATTACATGATCATTAGTGTCTAAGTGTCCATGCCTTAAAGCTATGAAAATGAATCCATCACCTTTCTAAAATGAAAAATGTTTTTAAATTGAAAAAGAAAAAGAAGTGCATGAATTTCAAATTTTAAAACAGTTTACTTATCTTGATGTGGTGGCAATACTATTGTTCTTCTGAATGAATGCTTGAACAGTGCATATTTTTGAATTTGATTGTTTATGAATGTTAAAATTGTTGGCTCTTGAAAGAATGAAAGAAAAAGGAGAAATGTTATCTGATGATCTGAAAAATCATAAAATTGATTCTTGAAGCAAGAAAAAGCAGTGAAAAGCTTGCAGAAAAAAAAGAGAGGAAAAGCAAGCAGAAAAAGCCAATACCCCTTTAAACCAAAAGGTAAGGGTGATAAAAAGGATCCAAGGCTTTGAGCATTAGTGGATAGAAGGGCCCACAGGAATAAAATCCTGGCCTAAGCGGCTAAACCAAGCTGTCCCTAACCATGTGCTTGTGGCGTGAAGGTGTCAAGTGAAAACTTGAGACTGAGCGGTTAACGTCGAGGTCCAAAGAAAAAAGAAGAGTGTGCTTAAGAACCCTGGACACCTCTAATTGGGGACTCTAGCAAAGCTGAGTCACAATCTGAAAAGGTTCACCCAGTTATGTGTCTGTGGCATTTATGTATCCGGTGGTAGTACTGGAAAACAAAGTGCTTAGAGCCACGGCCAAGACTCATAAAGTAGCTGTGTTCAAGAATCAACATACTTAACTAGGAGAGTCAGTAACACTATCTGGATTCTGAGTTCCTATAGATGCCAATCATTCTGAACTTCAAAGGATAAAGTGAGATGCCAAAACTATTCAGAGGCAAAAAGCTAAAAGCCCCGCTCATCTAATTAATACTGATCTTCATAGATGTTTTTGGAATTCATTGTATATTCTCTTCTTTTTTATCCTATTTGATTTTCAGTTGCTTGGGGACAAGCAACAATTTAAGTTTGGTGTTGTGATGAGCGGATAATTTATACGCTTTTTGGCATTATTTTTAGTATGTTTTTAGTATATTTTAATTAGTTTTTATTATATTTTTATTAGTTTTTAAATACAAATCACTCTTCTGGACTTTACTATGAGTTTGTGTGTTTTTCTGTGATTTCAGGTATTTTCTGGCTGAAATTGAGGGACCTGAGCAAAAATCTGATTCAGAGGCTGAAAAAGGACTGCAGATGCTGTTGGATTTTGACTTCCCTGCACTCAAAGTGGATTTTCTGGAGCTACAGAAGCCCAATTGGTGAGCTCTTAATTGCGTTGAAAAGTAGACATTCTGGGCTTTCCAGCAATATATAATAGTCTATACTTTGCCCGAGATTTGATGGCCCAAACAGGCGTTCCAAGTCAGCTTAAGAATTCTGGCGTTTAACTCCAAAACTGGCACAAAACCTGGAGTTAAACGCCCAAACTAGCACAAAAGCTGGCGTTTAACTCCAAGAAAAGTCTCTACACATGGAAGCTTCAATGCTCAGCCCAAGAACACACCAAGTGGGCCCGGAAGAAGATTTCTGCATTAATTACTGATTTCTGTAAACCTAGGCTACTAGTTTTCTATAAATTGGACCTTTTGCTATTGTATTTTCATACTTTTGATACACTTGATATACTTTGATAGACCTTTTCACGTTTGGGGCCTGGCCTTACGGCCATGCCTAGACCTTGTTCTTATGTATTTTCGACGGTGGAGTTTCTACACACCATAAATTAAGGTGTGGAGCTCTGCTATTCTTCATGAATTAATACACAGTACTATTGTTTTTCTATTCAACTCAAGTCTATTTCTTCTCCAAGATATTCATTCGTTCTTCAAATTGATGAATGTGATGATCTGTGACACTCATCATCATTCTCACCTATGAACATGTGCCTGACAACCACCTCTGTTCTACTAGTAATGGCTTGAATGCGTATCTCTTGGGTTTCTAATCTAAGATTGGAACCTTCGTGGTATAGAATAGAATTATTGGTGGCCATTCTTGAGATCCGGAACGTCTAAACCTTGTCTGTGATATTCTGAGTAGGATCTGGGAAGGGATGACTGTGACGAGCTTCAAACTCGCGATTGTGGGGCGTGTGACAGATGCAAAAGGATCAATGGATCCTATTCCGACATGATCGAGAACCGACAGCTGATTAGCCGATGTTGTGACAGAGCATCAGGACCATTTTCACTGAGAGGACGGGAAGTAGCCATTGACAACGGTGATGCCTAACATAAAGCTTGCCATGGAAAGGAGTATTAATGATTGGAAGAAGGCAATAGGAAAGCAGAGGTTCAAGGGGAACAAAGCATCTTCATACGCTTATCTGAAATCCACCAATGAATTACATAAGTATCTCTATCTTTATTTTATGTTTATTTTCATCACCTTAAACTCCATAACCATTTGAATCCGCCTGACTGAGATTTACAAGATGACCATAGCTTGCTTCAAGTCGAAAAATCTCCGTGGGATCGACCCTTACTCACGTAAGGTTTATTACTTGGACGACCCAGTGCACTTGCTGGTTAGTTGTGCGGAATTGTGACAAAGTGTGATTCACATTTGAGAGCTCCAAGTCTTTGGCGCCATTGTTGATGATCACAATTTTGTGCACCAGTCTTCCAAGCAGGATTGATGATGGCCTTCCTGAGTCATTAGGGGCATTTCCAAGATATAGAAGTCAATGGAAAATGTGAGTCCCTTAATGCTCACTAATACATCTTTAGCAATTCCAACCACTGTAATAATGCTTTTATCTGCTAACATAAAACGAGCTACCGACCTTTTTAAGGGAGGGAGCCTCAAAGTATCATATATAGACAAAGGCATTATACTAACACACGCTCCTAAATCACACATGCAGTCAAAAAATATCACACCTCTAATAGTACAGTTAACCATACATGGACCTGGATCACTACACTTTTCAGGTATACCTCCCATTAAATCAGATATAGAACTACCTAAGGGAATAGTTTCTAATTCATTAATTTTGTCTTTATGTATACATAAATCTTTTAGAAACTTTGCATATTTAGGTACCTGCTGAATAACATCAAAAAGGGGAACAGTTACCACAACTTTTTTGAATATTTCTACCATTTTGGGATCAAGTTCCATCTGCTTCCTGGGCTTCCTTGCAATTTGTGGAAATGGAATAGGAAGGGCATTTTCTGCAGCGTCTGCAACCCTTGGTGCTTCTTTCTGTGGTTGAGCTTCTTCTTCTTCAACCATGTCTTGTACGTCCTCTTCCTCTTCAGCATCTTCAACCTCCACCACCTCTTCAGCTGAGGCGTGTTCTGGTGGGTTTGGCTCCTCCTGATTCCTCTCTTGCAGTGTGGTTCCGGACCTTAGGGTGATGGCATTGATGCCACCCTTTGGATTGGGTAGGGGTTGAGAAAAAATTCCACTGGAGCTTGCATGTTGAGTATTTGAAGTATTGGATGATCCCATCTGAGAGATGAGAGCTTGTATAGCGGATGTTAGACCGTTAAGTAAACTTTCCATGTTCTTTTGTCCTTGCGCAATGGATTAAAACATCTCGTCATTCAGAGAGGAATTAGAATAAGTGATCTGGGGAATTTGTTGTTGGTTGTGCTGTGGTCCTTGGGATTGCCTCAGGTGAGGTGCTCTGTAAGGCTGGTTCTGGTTCTGCTGCCTGTTGTTATTATTATTCCACCTCTAATTTCCCTGATTGTCTCTACCTCCTCTGTTATTGTTGTCCCTCTAGCCCTGGTTAGAATTATCTATCCAACCTTGGTTGGAATTGTCCTGCCATCCATGGTTTTAGCTGCCACCTTGATTGTATCCTTGATTGGGGCGGTCATAAAAGTTATGAGTGGCTGCCACAGTATTGTCTTCCTGCTGGAGCTGCGGATATTCATCAGTATAATGACTATAATTAGCACAGATCTCGCATACTCTTTGTGGAACCAACTGTTGGCTTTGCTGTGGTGGAGAAGGTTGAGCTTGCTGAGCTTGTTGTTGACTCAACTGCATCTGCCTCAGTAAGTTGGTCATTTCACATATAGTCTGAGTCAGAGCAGTAGTCTCTTTGCTAGAAGATACCTCTGCAACAGCTTTTGATCGGCTTTGTTTATGCCTGTGATTCGTAGTAGATTCAGCCAAGTCGCTGATCAATTGCCATGCCTCATCAGTGGTCTTGGTACTTTTTCATAGACCCATTGCTAGCACTTTCTAATGTGGTCTTATCTTGAGGCCTCATGCCCTGTGTGACGTAGCCGAGCAACACTATCTTGTCAATCATATGGTGGGGACATGCTTCCAGAAGATTGTTGAAGCGCTCCCAGTATTCGTAGAGAGTCTCGGATTCGTCCTGAACAATCATGGAAATGTCTTTTCTCAGTTTATCAATAACTTCAGCTGGAAAGAATTTTTCTAAAAATTCTCTTCTGAGCGTATCCCAGTTAGAAACAGTTGCTGCGGGTTGAGTGTAGTACCACTCTCTCGCCTTTCCCTCAAGAGAGAATGGAAAGGCTTTTAACAAAATAGAAGTTTCATCTGTACCATCACGCCTGACAGTAGAACAGGCTGCCTGGAAATCCCTAAGGTGCTTGATAGGCTCTTGAGCAGGTAAGCCATGAAACTTAGGCATCAAGTTGAGTAGTGCAGTCTTGAGTTCAAAATCCACAGCCACCGCTGGGTGATGCACTTGATATAGTTGCAGTGTAAAATCAGGGGCTCCAGCTTCCTGGATAGTAACTCTCCTAGGTGCTGCCATGTCACCTGCACATAAATCAACCAAATCAGTAGAAAGGGAGCTTGTTTCTTCCTTAAGTGACGTTTCAGATTCGTCCTCGGAGAGAACTAACCGACGCCGAGCTTGCCTTATACGTGAAATAGTTCTTTCAATCTCAGGATCAAATACTGGCAAGCTTGGATCAGGAAGTGAACGCGTCATTCAATGAAAGAAACATGCAGCTCATAGTAGCAAAATAAAATAAAATGCAAATAAATAAATTCCAATCAATAACTTAGCACTCTATTGCAACTCCCCGGCAACGGCGCCAAAAATTGACATGGCAAAAATTGGCGGATTAAGAAATTAATATAAGAGATACATTGCAAGTACAGTTCTTAACCAACAAAAATCTGCTTATCAATTTAGAAGGGTTGTCACAAAATTAGAATAAAAATACTGGGAGTATGAATCCCAGGTCGTCTCCCAACGAGTTGCAGAAGGTGTGCTATTCTATTAATCAGATGTTTTCCAAATTGGTTTTGAGTTTGATAACAGGAAATTAAATTAGAGAATTTATGTAATTTAAATAAAACTCTTGATCGGGAGTAGATTGATCGGAAGTTCTATCCTTGTTGGAGTCCTCCCAAGATTAATTGATAATTGAAGGTTGTTCTGCTCAGTTATCCTTTACTAGGTAGAGGAAAGTCAAGCAAGTTGGAAGTTTACTTCTGATCACAAGTTCTAATCCTCTCCCTTGGGAAGGATTAGTGTCAGTGACTAGAGAGCCATCCAACAATAAACCCAATTACAATTTTTACTTTTGAGCATTCCAACTTAAGGTTCTTCTTTCAATCAACTCCCAATCAAGTTAGGGAATTACTCGCTCATTATGAATGTAAACTTCACAAAATAGGAAAGGGAAATAAAGAAAGACATGATAAATAATAATAATCAAAGAGACCAATTAAACATAAAAATAGTTCTTGTATTAATAAATTCTAAAAATAATCCAATAGTAATTCTAAACAAATTAAGGATATGAAAGAGTAAGTGACAAGTAAGGAAAATAAACTAGAATGATGAAGTCTTGGCAGAGGTAATAACTCTTCTCAATATCCCAATCCAAAAAGCAATAAAAACAAAATCCTAAGAACTATGGATGTGTAGAGAAAAAACCTAGAGGAGGAGTAAAATCAGATCTAAAAACTAGAAAATTATGTGGAATCAGTTGTCCCCCTTGGTCTCTGTATGTTCCCTGGCTCTAATCTGCTTTTTTGGCCCGAAAACTGGGTCAAAACATGGCCCAAAATCGCCCCTAGCGAATTCTGCAAATTCTGCAGATTGCGCACGTCACGCGATCGCGTCATCCAGCGTTTTGCCTTGCCACGCATGCGCGTCGTCCACGCATTCGCGTCACTCGTACAATTTCCAATCCATGCGTTCGCGTCAGGCACGTGAGCGCGTCACTACAATTTCTCCATTTCGCGCGGTCGCGTGTGCCATGCGTCCGCGTCGCTTCTCGCTGGTCATCCCCTTAATTTCTTGTGTTCCTTCCATTTTTGCAAGCCTCCTCTCCAATCTCCAAGTCATTCATGCCCTATAAAGCCTGAAACACTTAACACAGGGATCACGACATCGAATGGAATAAAGGAGAATTAAAATACATAATTAAAAGTCTCTAGGAAGCAAGTTTTCATCCATGGAGTAATTTTGGGAAGGAATTGTAAATACATGCTAATCATATGAATAAGTGGGTAAAGACTTGATAAAACCACACAATTATACACAATATAAACCATAAAATAATGGTTTATCAATGGTTCTACCACACCCTTGAGAGGATTACTTCTCACCCTTGTGTGTTGTGTAGCTTCGGCAATATCCTTTATCAAATTCCAAGCTTCTTCCTCCGTCTTATTTTTTGAAAGGGAACCACCGCTAGAAGCGGTAAGCAATCTTCTATCTTCCACACAAAGACCTCCGGTGAAGTAGCTAATGAGCAAGTGAGTGTTCATTCCATGATGCGGACAAGATTCCAATAGCCTCTTGAACCGAGACCAATACTCATACAAACTCTCTTGGTCTCTTTGCGTTATGCCCGAAATCTCTTTTCGGATGTAGTCAGTCTTCTCTGGTGGGAAGAACTTATCTAGAAACTCTCTTCTCAAGAAATCTCAATTAGTCACAATCTCATCCGGTAGCGAATAAAACCATGTCTTTGCTTGCCCTTCAAGAGAGAAAGGGAAGGCAAAAACCATGATAGCCACCTCATCGGCTCTATGCCTTCGAGCCGTAGAACAAGCAACTTGAAAATCTCTTAGATGTCGGATGGGGTCTTGACCCGGCAACCCATGATATTTAGGAAGTAGATGTATCAAGCTATTCTTCAATTCAAAGTTTGGATCAAGGTTAGGATACCTTGCTTGCAACGGTTGAAGTATGATATCCGGAGCTCCTTGCTCATGCAAAGTGATCCGTCGTGGCTCCGCCATGTGTGGCTTACCTGTAGGATGTAAAGATGTATTATTAGTGCCAACAGAAGAATAGGAAGTAGCGGACTCCAAGTCACTCTCGGTACCTCCTAGTGATTCGGTATGTTCCTCAAGAGAGGCCAAAGTACTAGCCGTATAATCCAACCGCCGTCTAGCTTGCCCAGTATGTAACAAAGTTCTTTCAATCTCGGGATCAAAATCGGCTAAGCTAGAATTCGGTTGAGACCGAGTCATCAAACTTGAGAGTGATAGCACAAATGTAAAAGAAATCTAAACTATGGCTAAGTATTGAAAGCAATTAAAATATCTACAATATTCACATATTCACATAACCAATATCAAGGCATATGTTGCAACCACTTCCCGGCAATGGCGCCAAAAATTTGATGCGACTCCAAGGGTGTATTGGTAAAGATTTTCCTCAATAAAATTGCGTTGCAAGTATAGCTCTACCAACAACAATCCTCGGGTATCAAATTTAGAAGAGGGATTTGGTTGTCACAAGTTCAACCCCAATAGAAATAACCGAAGTATTCAAACATCGGGTCGTCTCACAAGGAATGGGCAAACATGTGCTTCAACATTGGTTAGAAATCCGGGGTTGTGAGTTACGAGCAAGAAAATAAATAGAAATCTTAACAAGCAAGTAATCTTAAATTGCAAGAAACTAATTAAATTAACTAAGCAAGACATGAGCAATTCCAATGAACAAGTAACATCCCACATAATTCTATTCTAAACCAAACAAGTAACTATAACTAAGACAAGTAATTGAGAATTTTGGTTTTCAAATATGAATAATAAAAGCAACTCTTGGCTAGGTATGAGAATTGGGGTCACCATCCTTGTCTAATAACCATATCTTGACAATTATGAGGAACCAAACTCATTAAGTCTACTTCTATACTTGAAGTACGTCAAATGGTTTGGTCAACATCAACCCATAAGTTCTAACCTCACTATTAATTAACTTAATAGAAGGTTAGCGTCAATGGCTATCAAATTGACCACTAAGAGCTCCCAAATCATCAAATCCATTAGACCCAATGACTCAAGTTTACCCAATTCCCTTAGCCTAGGCCAAGAGTAAAGAGAACTACTCCATAATCAAAGTAAACATTTCATCAAACTCATGGTAAGCATTAACAAAAGACATGTTCAAAATAGCAATTAAATTGAAATTAACAAGTACCCACTAACAATTATCAACATACAATCATCCAAACAACACAATTAAACATAGAAATCATCAATGTAATATCAACATGTCAAGATTCACAACATTCATGAAATGGGTATAAAATGACAATTGAAAAGAATTCATAAAACTACCACAAGATCTAAGTAAAATTATACTAAGGAATTCAAATTGAACAATTAAAACTAGTAATTAACAAGATCCAATTTAGAATTCAACAAGAGAAGATCAAATTAAAACTAGATCTAGAGAGGAACAAGGGTTGCTCTCTCTAGAAGAACAAAGAACCAAAAAACTAGCTAAAATTGTGTCTTAGTGTAAAATGATTCATCCCCCCTTTCCCCTAGCATCCTTGGGTCTTTTCCATGCAGAAACAGCTTGAAATTGGGCATGATGAGCCTCAGAAATCACCAGGCACGATTTCCTTTAATGAGGTCACATGCAGCTTCCAACGCGTGCGCGCCATGCGTGTGTGCGCGCCGATTGCTTTCGTGATCCACGCGTGCGCACCAAGTGCGCGTGCGCGTCGATAGGAATCTTCTGATCCGCGCGAATGCGTCCATCCTTGCGTGCCGCTTCCAGCCAACCTCATCCACGCGTGCGCGTGGAGTGCGCGGTTGCGCCAATGCTGCTTTTTCTAAAATTTTAATTCTTCATGTTCCTCCCTTGTTCATGCTTTCTTCCTCTCTTCTAGGCCATTCCTACCCTATAATTCCTGAAATCACTCAACAAATACATCACGGCATCGAATGGCAATAGAAGAAGATTAAAATATGGCAATTTTAAAGCAAAATAAGCATGTTTTTCATCATGGAGCAATATTAGGAAGTGAACACAAAACCATGCATTTCTTGTGAATAAGTGTGAGAAATATTGACAAAACCCCCCAAATTCTACACAATATAAACCACAAAATTGGAGTTTATCAATAATCTTGGATAAGATATGTTTGTGTGTTTGTAATAATATTTTATAGTTTGTTTTTTGGTTTTTTTTTGACATTTTTTATTATAATTTCCATATGAATGTTAAACATAGGGAGATGGGGAATAGGCCCCGTGGGAAATGCGGGGAATGCGGGGAACGAGGATGGGGACAATTATTCCCCCATGGCAGAGAATGGGGCGGGGACGGGGATTAATTTTGGGGGCGGGGACGGGGAGCAGGGAGGCTTCCCCTGCCCCTGCCCCGCCCCATTAACATTCCTACAGTTCCTTCCACCGAGGTGATCCCTCCTGGTCCCGAGCCCGACGTGGAAATCTTGAATGGTCTGGACGGAGTTGTTGGAACCACCCCGATCTCGGCTATCCCACCTTCTCCTAGAGATGCAGCTATTGGGGCGAATTTGGATCCTTTATGATTCTCTTTTTCATACCCCCTTTAATATGTATTTGATGTGGTCTGACCTGTGGACCTTTTGAACTTCTGGTTTTGTAACCCCCTTTTTTGGGTGATTTCTTGACATTTTTGCTAGTTGCTTCTTAGAAACCTTTGTTTTTTTAATTAAAAGCACTTTTAACTCTTGGGTTGTCATTGGACAATACTTGAGCCTTTAATATTTTAATTTTTGTATTTCAGCTTGTCTTGGTGATGCACCAATTTAACCCTTGCATGATTTTTTGTGTCTTTGGCGACGTGGCCCTGGTGAGGAATTTATAACCACAAACTAACCGGTAAGTGCACTGGATCGTACCAAGTAGTACCTCAAGTGAATGAGGGTCGATCCCACGAGGATTGATGGATCAAGCAACAATGGTCAAGTGATTTGCTTAGTCAGACAAACATAAACTAGTGTTTGGGGTCTCAATTGCATTAAACAGTAATTCAGGAAATCAGAAAAGCAAACAATAAACTGGTGTAAATAATATGGAAGAAAACAGTTAAGGCTTCAGAGTTATCTATTTTCCGGATTGAATTTTCTTACTAACTATTTTAATCATGCAAGATTTAATTCATGGCAAACTATGTGTGACTAAACCCTAATTCCTTAGACTTTTTTAGTCTCCTCTACAATTCATCAACCGCTAATTCTTTGGTTACTTAATTCCAATTAGAGGGTGAAGTTCAATTCTAGTTTATATGTCATAAAAATCCTAATTACACAAAAATACCACTTGTTTCATTAAGGTCCACGCTGAACTTGAAAATTTCCAAGTTCAGCGTGGAGGAGGCAGTGGCTTCTTCATTGGTTTTCCTTTGAAAATAACCCAAGTTTAGCGTGGGGTGATATGCACATTCCCCTTTGGAGTTTCTTCAAGCTGGCGCTGAACTTGGAGATCCTCAAGTTCAGTGTGGAGGAGGCCGAATCAAATGGAAGAAAAGGGTATACTATTATATATCGTTGGAAAGCTCTAGATGTTATCTTTCCAATGCTACTGGATTCACGTTAATTGGACCTCTATAACACAAGTTATTTATGTTTGAGTGCAAGGAGGTCAGGGTTGACAGCATCATTCGCTTTCTTCCTTTTCTGCTACAAAACTCCATCAAATCCATCCGAACGCTACCTAAAATAAATAGAAATTGCACACAACTCAAAGTAGCATTCATAGAGGTTAAAATATATTAAATCTTGATTAAACTTAGCAATTCAAGTGCAAATTTACTAGGAAAAGACAGAGAAGATGCTCACGCATCACAACACCAAACTTGAATTGTTGCTTGTCCTCAAGCAACCTAAACTAGTACATGGTCAAGATGTGAATTTGTATGAGGAGCCAGAGTTCAGTTATGCTCATGTCTCTTCTTAAAGTGGAGTTTATCTATTGTAATTTTGAACAGTTTTGGCATCTCACTCTCTTTTGAATCAGAGGAATATCACTGTCATTCAGAATTAGAATCCGGATCATATTATGAATTCTCTGATCTTTATACTTCAGTTTTAATCCTTGAACATAACAAATTTCCTTTAATTCCCTTTTCCTTGGTGCTTTGCACCTTGAGCCTAGCCGTGACTTTAAATGTTTTGTCTCAAGCTTCACTTGACACAAAAACACCTCAAGTACTTGACTGGGGAACTCTCTTTAAGTTCTGATTTTTTTTTCAGTTCTTCCCAGACAGTGGTGCTCAAAGCCTTTGGCATACTCTACTAAATGTATTTAGCCTCGACTCTAGATATTCTGTCTCAAGCATTACTTGACACAAGAACACCACAAACATATGACTAAGGAAATAACTCTTTGAGCTTTTAATCATATCTGATCTCCTTAGTCATTGATGCTCAGAGCCTTGGACCTTGCTTTTATTTTTCTTCTGCTGTTTCTTTTTGCTTCAAGGATTAAGCTTTCACTAATTTCAGAGAAGTCATAATAGTTCTCTAAATTCCTGTTCCTCATACATCAACATCCCTTGATTCAAATTCAAATATACATTGTTCATGTCATTCATTCAGAATCACAAATAATACCACCACATTTAGGTAAACAAGACTAATCTTAAATATAAACTCAATTTCTCATGCATTACATCTTTTTCTTCTTTCTTTTCTTTTGATTTCAAGCTCAGTGAGCAATACACGAGACACCCTTTCAGAAAAAAAATCAAATAACAAAATAAACAGTAAATTAAACTAGAACCTAGGAATTGAAATAAAAACTGATCATGCAATAACAAAAATAGCAGAAAACAGGAACCTAATCATAATAAGAAAGGGAGAAAATGTAGAATGAAAGGAAATTAAGCACCTCAGTGATCCTAGTGGCCATCTCATTCTTCTGGCTATGCTCCTTCGTGGAGATGATTTGCCTCCCTTTGGTGTCATTAAAATAAACAGAAAATCCACAAGCACAACACCAAACTTAAAAGTTTGCTTGACCTCAAGCAAAGAAGAACTGAAAACAGAGAGGGACATAAAAAAACATACGAAAGAGTAAAAATAAATATTAGTGCAAAGAAAAAAAGAATGATGGGAACGGATGAGAGGGTTGGTTTGGGATTGGCATGTTCGAAAGGGGTGGGGTATTGATGTGGTCGGTTTTATTGGGAAGGAAGGAGGGAAAGGTGTTTGGTGAAAGGTTATAGGGAGTGGGGGTAGCTGAAAAAGGGGAGGAATCAATCAGAGGGGGCATGTGATTTGGTTGAGATTTGGTAAGGTGATATGATTCCACGCTGAACTTGATGAGAGGCAAGTTTAGTGCCAGCTCTTTGGCTTGTTTGTGCTCCTTTTATGCGTCGTTCACCACGCTGAATTTGGGAATTCTCAAGTTCAGCATGGACTTTCCATCAAATGCATGCTATTTGCGTCGTTTACCACGTTAAATTTGGGATTTTCCAAGTTCAGCGTGGACCTGGCAGAATCAACCCTCTCCAGAGTGAGTACAATTTTTCTAAGTGTCCAGTTCCTGTTCTAAAATTTTTGCATGATCAAAACATACGTAAAACAAAGGAAAAACAGTAGAAATTCATTAAAAATCAAATAAATAATAAAATTAACTCAACGGAAAATAAACTAAGGATATGTAAGTATCGAGTTGCCTCTCGACAAGCGCTTATTTACTGTCACTAGCTTGACGGTCAGCTCCTCTAAGGAGGAGGATCATAGGGGCTCAGCTCTTCACCCCTCACTGTGAATCTTCTCCCTGTGTCCCCATAAATTAGCTCAATATGCTCCAGAGAGAGGATTCTATTTACTATATAAGTGAACACTGGATTGCTAGTCAACACCACCTTCATTCCTGGGGAGAAGTCTTCAGTAGAAATCTTTTTGTTTCTCCATTTCCTGGGTACTTTCTTCTTTTTGGGAACCTCCGCCTTGGTGGATGATGCATTCCCGACACCAAACTTAGGTTTGATGTCAGGAGGAATTTTATTGATTGTTACCAAAGGAGGCTTGAGCTGCAAATTCTGTTGTGCATCATAAGGGGGTTCTTGAAGGTTTGGATCAATAAGCTCAGTCTGCATGTACCTCTCTTCTTCACCTGTTGAATGTATATCTTTGAAGACATGAAAGACTAGGTGCTCATCATGCACTCTAAGCACTAATTCACCCACTTCTACATCAATTAGAGCTCTCCCAGTGGCTAGGAATGGCCTTCCTAGAATTATAGAGGCATTCTCATCCTCCCCCGTGTCAAAAATCACAAATCTACTGGGAGGAAGAACTTACCCACTTTGACCAAGATATTCTCCACTAATCCATATGCAGGCTTTATAGATGTGTCTGCCATCTGTAATGCTATCCTTGTGGGTTGTGCCTCTTGGATTTGCAACTTCTTCATCACAGACAAGGGCATTAGATTTATGCTTACCCCCAGATCACATAGAGCTTTCTCAAAGGTGGTGCTCCCAATGGTGCATAAAATTCGAAAGCTCCGTAGATCTGGTATCTTCTTTGGCAAGTTATTCTGAATTATGTCACTACATTCCTTAGTTAAGACCACTGTCTCATCTCCCTTTAAAGGCTTCTTCTTTGTTAATAGCTCCTTCATGAACTTGACATAGAGAGGCATTTTCTCCAAAACCTCAGCAAAAGGAATATTGATTTGCAACTTTCTGAAGACTTCCAAGAACTTTGAAAACTGCTTGTCCTTGGTATCCTTTTGAAGTCTTTGAGGATATGGCATTTTAGGCTTGTACTTGGGCGCCTTAGGCAATGTAGGATGAGTGTCAAGAGAGACTGGGAATGGATTATCTGCACACCTAGGAGGGACGTGCTCCACCTCTTCTTTCTTCTCCTCTGGTGCTTCTTTTTCAACAGGCTCCTTAGTAACTTGTACTTCCGTACTTGCCACTTGTCCACTTATCAAGGTGATAGCCTTGCATTCCTCTCTTGGATTTGGAATTGTGTTACCAGGAAGGCTAGTAGTGGTCCTCTGATCAATTTTATTAACTTTTGTGGCTAATTGACCCATCTGAATCTCCAAGTTCTTGATTGATGCTCTAATTTTCTGTCTAAAACTTGCCAATTTTGCTTCCAAATCATTGTTCTGCTGGGGCTGAGAAGTTACTTGCTAAGATGACTAAAACTGGTGGTTATTAAAATTATTCTGTTGAAAACCACCCTGTGAATTATTATTAAAATTTTGTGGCCTTTGAGGTTGCTTTCTCCACCCAAAATTTGGGTGATTTCTCCACCCTTGATTGTAGGTCTTAGAATAGGGATCATTATTGGGGTTTCTAGGAGCATTTCTCATGTAATTGACCTGTTCAGTAGAAGATTGAGCATAATTATAATTCTCATTTTGTATAAAATTACCTGTCATATCATAAGGGACCTCTTGAGGTGGATTTTGGGTGTTGATAGCTGAAACTTACATTCCACTCAACTGTTGAGTAAGTAGATTTATTTGCTGAGACATAAGCTTGTTCTGAGCAAGAAGAGCATTAACAGCTTCCACTTCCAACACGCCTCTCTTCTGAGAGGTCTCAGAGTGCAAAGGATTCCTGTTGGAGGAATATAAGTATTGGTTGTTAGCAATCAACTCAATAAGTTCAATAGTCTCCTCTAGTGTCTTCTTCATGTGCAAAGAACCACCTGCAGAATTATCCAAGCGCATCTTAGACATTTCACATAAGCCCTCATAAAAGATATCCAGTTGAGTCTATCTAGAGAACATGTCTAGAGGGCACTGCCTAGTAAGTAGCTTGAATCTCTTCCAAGCTTCATAAAGGGTCTCACCATCTTTCTGTCTGAAAGTCTGAACCTCCAACCTTAGCTTAGTCAGCTTTTGAGGTGGGAAAAATTTAGTTAGAAAGCCAGTGACAATCTTGTCCCAAGTATCTAGACTCTCCTTGGGTTGAGAATCTAACCACAACTTTGCTCTATCTCTCACAAAAAATAGGAAGAGCATGAGTTTCTACACCTCAGAACTCACTCCATTGGTTTTTACAGTATCACAAATCTGCAGAAAATCAGAAATAAACTGATTTGGGTCTTCCTAAGGGAGTCCATGATACTGACAATTTTGTTGCACAAGAGTAACTAGCTGTGGCTTCAGTTTAAAATTATTTGCAGCTATTCGAGGCACCACAATACTTTTGCCATAAAGGTCTGCATTAGGAGCAGTATAAGAGCCAAGCACTCTGATGCGTGGCAGAAGTTAGACCAATTAAGAAATTATAATATAATAGAACAGAGTTGCGAGTATAGCTCTTAACCAGCTAAAATCTGCCTCATCAATTTAGAAAGGTTGTCACAAAATTTAGAATAAAAATACTGGGAGTATGAGTCCCAGGTCATCTCCCAACGAGTTTCTAGAAAGGGTGCTAAGTTATTAATCAGGAGTTTTCCGAGAATTTTGAGAGTCGAATGACAGAAAATAAATAATTGTAATTAAGTGCAATGAAAATTAAAAAGAATTTATATTATTCAAAATAAAAAGCCTTGACTGGGGGAATGATTAATTGGAAGTTCTATCCTTGTTGGAATTCTCTCAAGTGTAGTATAAAGAGGTTATTATTTTCACTTAGTTAACCCTTACTAAATAAAGGAAAGTCAAGTGATTGAGCTAACTCTTATTCGCAAATCCTAGTCCTCTCCCTTACGAAGGTCTAGCGTTAGTAAATATAGAATTAGCCAACAACTTCCAATTTAACTAACCACTTGAGCATTCCAACTCAAGTGTCTCCTCTTAATCAACCCCCATGTCAAGTAGGGAATCTACTCTATTGACATGGATACCATCCTTGTTATTGGGAGTTTGGAATAGAAAAGAGACATGATAATTTAAATAAAATAGTGATTCAAAATTAATTAAAAGTAAAAGTAATCCTTTGCATTAACAATCCATAAAAATAATCCAATTGTAACTCTAAACAAGAATTAAGAATATGGAATAAATAAAAGAGTAAGAAATCAAACTAGAATAGTATCTTCAACGGAGGTGATGACTTTTCAATATCCAAAAGCAAAAGTAATAGACTATGAATATATGAATGTAAAGAAAACCTAGAGGAATAGTGAATTCTCTCTCTAGATTCAGATCTAAAATCCTAAAACTACGCTAAATGAGAATATGTGAAAATCTGTTGAGTCTCTGCATGTTTCCTGGCTTTATTCTATTTTTATGGGCCAAAAATTGGGTCAAAACTCGGCCCGAAATTGCCCTAGTGTTTTCTGTTATTTCTGCAGATCGCGCAGGTCACGCGTACGCGTCAGTCATGCGTGCGCGTCATTTGGCGAATTTTCTTGTCATACATACGCGTCAGGCACGCGCACGCGTCTTTTGTGCAGACTCCAATCCATGCGTACGCGTTAGGCACGCGCACGCGTCTTTTGTGCATACTCCAATCCATGCGTACGCGTCAGGCACGCGCACGCATCGCTGCAAATTTCTCCATTCCGCGCGCTCGCGTGAGCCATGCGTGCGCGTCGGTACTCGCTTGTCATCTCCTTAGTTTTTTGTGTTCCTTCCATCTTTGCAAGCTTCCTCTCCATTCTCTAAGCCACTCCTGCCCTATAAAGCCTAAAACACTTAACACATGGATCACGGCATCGAATGGTATAAAGGAGAAGTAAAATATACAATTTAAAGATCTCTAGGAAGCAAGTTTTCAACCATAAAACAAAACTAGGAAGGGATTATAAAATCATGCAAATCATATGAATAAGTGGGTAAAGACTTGATGAAACCACTCAATTAAACATAAGATAAACCATAAAATAGTGGTTTATCACACTCTTCTAGGTTGCTCATTCCCAACTGGATTTGTCACATTGGCATTACTAGCATTATTATGATCCACAGTGGACTCTGCAGCCTTGTAAAGTCTTGCTTGTTGCAAACACCGCCTCAAAGTCCTTTCAGCTTCATGATCAAAGTCTAACAGAGGTTCTTTGTCCCTGTTCCTACTGATAAATAGACAGAAGATAAGAAAAGATGGGATTCTCTACGTCAGAGTGCAGACAATTTCCGGTGAGGTAACTTGTGTAAAATAATAAAATAAAAATACTAATTAAAACAAATAAATAAAATTCGAAATTACTTGTAAATTTAGGACAAAAATTTTCGAAATTAGGGAGTTAAATAATTAAGAAAAATTAAAATAAAAATAACTAGGAAACACCAAACTTAATTTCAGAAATTAAGAAAAAATAATATAAGATGCAATTTTTTTAAAAAAATTAAAGACAAAAATAAAATAAAACTAATAAAATATAGAAAGTTAAAAAAAATAATGAAAAAAAACAAAACAAAACAAAAATAAAAAAATGAAAATAAAAAGAAAAATAAAAAAAGAACGGACGAGATTTAAAAATAAAAAAAATTAAAAGGAAGTGAAAAAAAGAAAACAGGGGACAGTGGGATGGAAACGAAAGGCAAGGAGAAAGAAAAAAAAAGGAAACAAAAGAAATGAAAAAATAAAAATTAATAATAATAAAAAAATTAATTAAAATAAAAATGATCTAATCTAAGCAATCAAACAACGAATAGTTGTCAATCACTGTCAATCCCCGGCAACGGCGCCAAAAACTTGGTGCGAAATTTATAACCACGAACTAACCGGCAAGTGCATCGGGTCATACCAAGTAGTACCTCAAGTGAATGAGGGTCGATCCTACGAGGATTGATGGATCAAGCAACAATGGTCAAGTGATTTGCTTAGTCAGTCAAATAGAAAGTAGTGTTTGGGGTTTCAATTGCATTAAACAGTAATTCAGAAAATCAGAAAAGCAAACAATAAACTGGTGTAAATAATATGGGAGAAAACAGTTAAGGCTTCAGAGTTATCTATTTTTCGGATTGACTTTTCTTACTAACTATTTTAATCATGCAAGATTTAATTCATGGCAAACTATGTATGACTAAACCCTAATTCCTTAGACCTTTTTAGTTTCCTCTAAAATTCATCAACCGCCAATTCCTTGGTCACTTAATTCCAATTAGAGGGTGAAGTTCAATTCTAATTTATATGCCACAAAAATCCTAATTACCCAAATATAAGAGGATTATATGTCACGTATCCCGTTAAACCCAGATATTTAGAAATTTAGGAGAAATTGTTTTCAAGCTGTTGTTCAAGTAAAGAGCTTTTCCAACTTATACAAGAACTCAATTAGAACCAAGGTCATACTTCCGTTCCACCCAGATTCATAAATTAAAGAACAAAGACAATTCATGAATCATAAATCAGTACATGAATTAAAATAGAAAAATAATAGTATCAATCCGTACAATAGACAGAGCTCCTAACCTTAACAGTGGATGTTTAGTTGCTCATGGTTCAGAGAAAAAACTAGGATTCTCAAAAAATTGAAAATTGCGGAATGAGGTAGAATAGAAGAGAAGAGATCCCCGAAGGGCTGATTTTTTTCCTTTTATATCTAATCCTAATTAATGTAAAATATATTTTCTAAAAATTAAATAATATATTTTTCTATTTATAAAAGAAATAAAGTTAAATCAAAATTTATTAATTGCTTCTCGTGCAACCTCTAGACGTATTGGGGACCACTTGTTTCATTAAGGTCTACGCTGAACTTAAAAATTTCCAAGTTCAGCGTGGAGGAGGCAGTGGCTTCTTCATTGGTTTTCCTTTGAGTCCAACCCAGGTTCAGCGTGGGGTGATATGCACATTCCCCTTTGGAGTTTCTTCAAGCTGGCGCTGAACTTGGAGATCCTCAAGTTTAGCGTGGAGAAGGCCGAATCAAATGGAAGAAAAGGGTAAACTATTATATATCGTTGGAAAGCTCTAGATGTTAGCTTTCCAATGCCACTGGAAAAATGTAAATTGGACCTTTATATCTCAAGTTATTTATGTTTGAGTGCAAGGAAGTCGGGGTTGACAACATCATTCGCTTTCTTCATTTTCTGCTACAAAACTCCGTCAAATCTATTCGAATGGTACCTGAAATAAACAGAAATTGCAAACAACTTAAAGTAGTATTTATAATGGCTGAAATATATTAAATCTTGATTAAACTTAGCAATTCGTGCAAATTTACTAAGAAAAGACAGAGAAGATGCTCACGCATCAGGCCCCTAGGATGTAGATGTTTGGGTTTCCTTGATTTGTCGCCCTTTTCAAGGTAGTGTTTGCTTTACTGACCTCTACCTTTGCCCTTTGGAACGTGCTGATGTCGTCCTTTATGGCTTTGATGTCCGGGCTTTTTAGTCGGTTTTCAACAACTTTCTTAGGTAGTGTTCTTATATAGAACCTTTACTTTTATAGTTTTGGATGACTTTTTAGCTCCGTCTTGAGGTTGCGCTTCCGCTTTAAGTAGCGTCCCTTTTCAGGGCTTGTACCTTTTAGCTGAGCACTTTGGGCCTAGGTTTTTCAACCTTTTTGGCCTTTGTATTGTGTTTGTTCCCTTTTCAGTGATCCTTTCGTTAGTCCGACTTCTCTATCGGGCCTTCTCAAGTTATTTCTGGTAATCCCATTTTTAGTCCGACCTTGTCAGGCCGCTTTATATGGGTTACTTTTTATAACCTCTTGCATTAATTCGAGCTTTATCGTTTCACCTTGCCAACTTCTCTTGGTCGGACGATGAATTTTGCGTTTATGAGCTTCAATTAATGCGTCTTGGTAGGAAACTTTCTTAGGGAACCTTAAAATTTTATTCAAGCAATAGGATAAAATAAGAATGTGTACATGCGGGAGCTTACCCTTCTAGTTCGAGTAGCTTTCAGATCTTGGCCTGGCGCCTCATTAAAAAACCCTTTAGGAAAAAAAGTGCGCCTTGGCCTGAGATCTTTTTCTAGCTATAGTACCTCCTTAGGTTACAGGCATGCCATGACCTCGGTAGCTCCTGCCCTTGGAGGTCGGCCACCCTATAGTAACCTTTTCCTAGTACTTCTATGACTCGGTATGACCCTTTCTAGTTGGCTGCTAGCTTCCCTTCTCCTGACCGACCTGCTCCGATATCATTTCGGATTAAGATGAGGTCGTTGGCGGCGAAGTTTCGTTGGATTACCTTCTGATTATACCTTGGAGCCATTCGACGCTTTAGCGCTTCTTCTCTAATTTGAACTCTTTCTCGGACTTCTGGAAGTAGGTCGAGCTCTTCCCTTTGTGCTTGGAAGTTGGTGTCCTCGTTGTAGAAGATCACCCTAGGGGACCTTTTCTCTACCTCTACGGGAATCATTGCCTCCATTCCGTAAGCAAGTCGGAAGGGTGACTCCCTGGTGGTGGAGTGCGGGGTTGTCCGATATGTCCACAGAACTTGCGGGAGCTCTTCAGCCCAGGCTCCTTTTGCGTCCTGTAGTCTTCGTTTTAACCCAGCCAATATAACTTTGTTGGCAGCTTCCACCTGTCCATTGGCTTGTGGGTGTTCTACAGAGGTAAACTGGTGCTTAATTTTCAAATCGGCTGCCAAGTTCCTAAAGCCCGTGTCAGTGAATTGAGTGCCATTGTCTGTGGTGATGGAGCATGGGACCCCAAACCTTGTGACAATGTTTCGGTATAGGAATTTCCGATTTCTTTCGGCGGTGGCGGAGGCTAATGGTTCTGCCTCGATCTATTTTGTGAAGTAGTCTACTCCTACAATAAGGAACTTGACTTGCCCTGATCCCTGGGGGAATGGTCCGAGGAGGTCGAGCCCCCACTTTGCGAATGGCCAGGGTGAAGTGACGTAGATGAGCTCTTCGGGTGGTGCGATATGAAAGTTGGCATGTTTCTGGTATGGTGGACATGTTTTGACGAACTCTATCGCTTTCTTTTGCAAGGTCGGCTAGTAAAAACCAGTTCGGAGTACCTTTTTGGATAGAGCTCGCGCCCCAAGGTGGTTTCCGTACATGCCACTGTGAACTTCTTCTAGAACTTCCCTTGTAGCGGAGGTGGGGACACATTTTAGGAGGGGTGTGGAGATTCCTCTCCTATATAGGACATCGTACACTATGGTGTAGTACTGTGCTTCTCGTACTAGCTTTTTTGCCTCCTTTTTATCCGCGGGGAGTGTTTCGGATTTGAGGTAGCTGATTATGGGAGCCGTCCACCTTTGGTCCTGGCCTGATATGCTTAGAACCTTCTTTTCTTCCGAGGTTGATGGGTTTTGTAGTGTTTCTTGGATGAGGCTTCTATTGTTGCCCCTGGTTTGGTGCTGGCTAGTTTCGAAAGTGCATCAGCTCGGGTGTTTTGTTCCCGAGGTATATGTTGGATCTTGTATCCCGTGAGTTTTCCGAGCTATTCTTTGGTCTTGTCTAGGTATTTCTTCATGATGGGATCCTTGGCCTGGTAGCTCCCTTCTATTTGCGAGGTGACTACTTGTGAGTTGCTGAAGATGGTAAGCTTTTGTGCTCCAACTTCCCTAGCCAACTTCAAACCAGCCAATAGGGCCTCATACTCGGCTTGGTTATTTGAGGCAGGAAACTCGAACTTTAAGGAGAGCTCGAGTTGAGTTCCCTGGCCACTTTCTAGGATGACACCTACTCCACTCCCAGCTTTGTTTGATGAGCCGTCAACGTAGAGGTTCAAGTTAGTGGGGGTGCTTGGGGTGTCGGTGTATTCCGCGATGAAGTCGGCTAGGTATTGAGACTTGATAGCTGTCCGAGCTTCATAATTAAAGTCAAATTCGAACAACTCCACCGCCCATTGTAGGATTCTTCCAGCTAAGTCGGTTTTCTTTAGGATACCTTTATGGGTTGGTTGGTCCGTATTCTGATAGTGTGGGCCTGAAAGTATGGTCGGAGTCGTCGGGCAGTGAGTATAAGGGCATAGGCGAACTTCTTTATCTTTTGATAGTTTAGTTCATCCCCTTGTAGAGCCGTACTAATAAAGTAGATTGGTTGTTGTCTGCTCTTATTTTCCCTGACAAGGGCTAAGGCTATAGCCCGGCTTCCTACAACGAGGTATAGGATCAGCTCCTCTCCTTGCCGGGGTCGAGTTAGGATGGGTGGTTGCCCTAGGAATGTCTTGAAGTCTTGGAAGGCTTGTTCACACTCTGGGGTCCATTCGAACCTCTTTCTTTTCCTTAGTGTCGGGTAGAAAGGGAGAGATCTCAAGGCCGATCCGGCTAGGAATCTAGACAGAGCCGCTAGTCTCCCGTTGAGTTGTTGTACCTCTTTGACACAGGTCGGGCTTTTCATGCTGAGTATGGCCTGGCATTTATCCAGGTTTTCTTCAATCCCTCTCTGGGTGAGCATGAAGCCCAAGAATTTACCAGCTTCTATCGCGAAGGTGCACTTTGTGGGATTTAGTTTCATCACATGTCTTCTTATGGTGTCGAACACTTCGGCGAGATTAGATAATAATGCATCCTCTCTTTGTGTCTTCACCAGCATGTTGTCTATGTAGACCTCCATTAGCTTTCCAATGTGGTTGGCGAAAACTTTGTTCATCAACCTCTGGAATGTTTTCCCTGCGTTCTTGAGTCCAAATGGCATGACTATATAGCAGTAGTTTGCTTTTGGGGTTAGGAACGAGGTTTTCTCTTGGTCGGGTTAATAGATCGGAATTTAGTTGTACCCCGAGTAGGCGTCCATGAAAGAAAAGTACTGGTATCCTGATGAGGCATCTACTAGGGTGTCTATATTCAGGAGTGGATAGGGATCTTTTGGGCAGGCTTTGTTGAGGTTGGTGTAATCAGTGCACAGCCGCAACTTTCCATTTGACTTTTTGACAAGTACGACATTGGCCAGCCATAATGGGTACTTAACCTCCCTTATGAACCCTGCCTCTAGTAAGGCATGTACCTGTTCTTCCACGGCTTGCGATCTCTCTGGGCTAAGCTTTCTGCGCTTCTATTGCACTGGCCAAGATCCGGGGTATACTGCCAGTTTGTGGCACATTAGTTCGGGATCTATGCCGGGCATGTCTGCGGCATTCCAAGTGAAGAGGTCCGGAGTTGTCTTTTAGGAACTTTATTAGCAGCTCCTTTAGGTCTTCTTTTAGGTTTACGCCGATATTTGTTGTTTTATCTCTGGTGTCTTCGATTTGGACCTCTTCTGTCTCGCCTTCTGGTTGCGGACGAAGTTCTTCTCAAGCCCGTGCTCCCCCGAGTTCAATGGTATTGGACTCTTTTCCTCTGGGGTCGCCTTTAAAATTTAGGCTTTCATTATAGCAGCGCCGCACGAGTTTTTGGTCTCCTTTGATGGTGGTTATCCCTTCTGGAGTCAGGAACCTCATGCATAAGTGTGGAGTGGAGACTACTGCCGCGAGCTGATTTAGTATTGTCCAACCTATGAGGGCGTTGTACGCGGAGCTCACGTCGATGACGATGTAGTCTATGCTTAGCGTTCTAGATCGCGTTCCTTTTTCGAAGGTTGTGTGTAATGGGATGTTGGCGAGTGGCCGGATTGGGACATCTCCGAGCCCGAATAGGCTATTTGGATATGCTCTGAGCTCTTTTTCTTGTAGGCCGAGCTTGTCGAAGGCGGATTTGAACAGGATATCTGCAGAGCTTCCTTGGTCGACCATTGTTCAGTGGATGTTGGCATTGGCTAATATGATGGTAACGACCATGGGATCATCATGCCCAGGGATGATACCCGCAGCGTCTTCTTGAGTGAAGGTGATAGTGGGGAGGTCGGGTGACCTGTCCCCTTCTCCGACATGGTATACCTCTTTTAGGTGTCTTTTGCGGGATGACTTAGAGATCCCTCCTCCTGCGAATCCTCCATTGATCATGTGGATATGTCTCTCAGGAGTGTGAGGGGGGACGTTCAGCTCGTCCGCCCTTTTCGTCCATTCTTCTCTTTTTTGGTTCGTCCGCTCTGTTAGTTAGGAACTGATCTAGTTTCCCTTCTCGTGCTAGTTTTTCTATGACATTCTTGAGGTCGTAGCACTCGTTGGTAGAATGTTCGTAGATTCGGTGGTGTTTGCAATACTCTGTCCGACTTCCTCCTCTTTTGTGTTTAATCGGGTGGGGAGGTGAGATTTTTTCAGTGTTGCATATTTCTCGGTAAACATCCACAAGAGATACCCGAAGAGGAGTGTAGTTGTGGTATTTCTTGAGTTTCTCTATAGATTGGTCTTCTTTTTTCCTAGATTCCTTATCCTTATCCCGAGGTGGGTAGGAGAATCCGGTTTTTGAGGTTTCTTCTAATCGGAAGTTCTCCTCCATATTGATATATTTTTCCGCCCGTTCTTGTACCTCGTTCAGAGATGTTGGGTGTTTCTTGGATATGGAGTGGCTAAATGGTCCTTCTTGTAGGCCGTTGATGAGTCCCAAGATGGCCGCTTCTGTAGGGAGATTTTGTATGTCAAGGCATGCTTTATTGAATCTTTCCATGTAGCTGCGAAGGCTCTCCCGATCTCCTTGTTTAATTCCTAGCAAGCTTGGAGCGTGTTTGGTTTTATCCCTCTGAATGGAGAACCTGGCGAGGAATTTTTTGGCAAGGTCATCGAAGCTTGTGATCGATCTTGGAAGGAAGCTGTCAAACCACTTTATTGCCGTCTTGGTCAGCATGGTCGGGAAGGCTTTGTAGCGAGTCATATCCGAGGCATCCGTGAGGTACATCCAGCTTCTGAAGTTGCTGAGGTGATGGCTCGGGTTGGATGTACTGTCGTATGGGGCCATGTCAGGAGCTTTGAATTCTTTCGGGACTTTAGCCTTCATGATTTCCTTTGTGAACGGGTCTTGGTCCTTGTGAGGACTATCCTCACGCTCGGATCGAGTGGTTTTAGCTTTGAGGTCGGCTTGGAGCTTTAGGAGCTTGTCTTCCAACCCTCGACGTCATCTTGTTTCTCTCCAGAGATCCCGCTCGGATTCTCGCTGACGTTCAGCTTCTTATTCGAGTTGTTTGAGGCGATCCTGCTGTTCACGAATGGCATCTAAAATTTCCGTGTTCTGAGGTTGCTTATCTCCCTTGGATTGGGGCGTGTCCTTTGATGTGGCATCCATGTTCTTAAGTGGCGTTCCTTCTTCAAAACCGGAGTTATGGTCGTTGGTAGGGTTGTTTGCCATGGGGATGGGACGACTTCAGGGTTCCCCGGCAACGGCGCCAATGTTTCGGGGTTACCTGAAACTGAGAGGTCGGTCTCGAAGGAGATCTTTTGGATTGGTCGAGGCTGCTATGCCCGACTTGTTGGAGCAGGAGGCGCTGCTGGTCCTTGTTCACTGGAGGGGGTGGTACCTGCAAGAGACTCTGATGCTTAAGTCAGTACGGGCTTTAAGTAGGTTTTTTTTGTAGAATTGGAATTTGAGTTATACTTGGGTGCTCCAGTGTATTTATAGTAGTGTTTGACGACCTTCCTTTGAGATAAGTTTGTCATCTTATCTTATCTTTTGTGGGTGAGATCACTTATCTTTTGGCCAACCGCCTTCTGGTAGGCGGTGACTCTTCTTTCTTGGGCCTCTTTGGGCCTCTGCGGTGATCCGTCCGAGCTCTTTATGAAGAGGTCGGCGGTCGACCAAACTTCAAAGAGGTCGGTCACTTTGTCTTCGTCTAACCCGGACCTTATAGCTCGGTCCAGGGTATGAACAATAATGATGGTGAAGTTTGACAGGTACTATATCCCGGGATGAAAATACGAGTTGAGGTAGAGGATTCCCTCTCTCGTGTTGTGATTATGATTAAAGAGACAATAAGATTTATGTTGTGAGGACAGTGGTGTTATCCTGCTCACGTAAAGGCAAGTTGAGATAGAGGATTCTTTTTCTTGCTGTAATGGACAAGATGAGGTTGAGGATTCCCTCTCTTGTTGCAGTGGGCAAGCGAGATTAAGGATTCCCTCTCTTGCTATATCGGGGAATTGAATGGAGAATGTTGAAGATTTCCTTCGATTCGATTCTTGGCTGTGGTGTAAATGAGTTAGGTTGAGTATTCCTTATCATTACACCACAATCTCTCTCTGAATGGGAGGTTGAGGATTCTCTCCTTGAAGGTTGAGGATTCCCTTCGTGTTGAGAGACGATACTTGGGTTAGTTACAGGTGTGTCGGGTTAGCTGTATAACCGACAGATGAGCTCATTGGCCATAGGGGAGTCATACATCATTTGCATATGTTTGATTTGTTTGAGTTTGCTTAATTGTATTAGTTTGCCTAATTGAATATGTTATATGACTAAATGCTATTTTCCTTAATTGCCTTACTTGTGTATTACTTGTCTGTATTGCTTGTGCTTGTACCATTAAGAGGTCCCTCATGCTGGTGTCGGTTGACGCTGAGGGCAATCTTTGTTAAAATGAAATGAGGAGATGATTGATTAAAAATGATAAATACTAAATGAGATGATTTGAGCTCCCTGGGTAGACGTATTGAAATGATTTCACTTGCTCCAGGTGAAGATGTGAGGTATTGATATATAATCACTGAGTCGAATTAGTTGGTGCTGATTCTAGTCATGGTTCTACAATGAATTGAAAGTTGAAAAGTTTGGAAAGTTGGAAAAGATGAGAAATATAATTAGACATATTATCCCTTAGGATAGTTACCTAATTCATGGATTAGTAAAAACTTAGGATGAATAAACTAACAAAAGGAAGTTTAAGATATTTAGCGAGTTCTTATTATAGTACATTGTATTTATTTGGCACTTTTATCGTACTGAAAACCCATGGGTCGGGGGTTCTCTTTCCGTATATATTCTCTGTTTTTCAGATACAGGTCCAGGTGCTCAGCAGTGAGCTGTGATTCATCTGAAAAGCGGCAAAGTTTGCTTGATCCCTGTTTTACTTTTTCTTTGAATCTTTCCTTAATTATTTTGAAAAAGTTATATACATGTAATTATCTATCTTTAAATTTGCCTATAGAGGCTTTGATATATATTTTGGGAGAGATAGGAAAAATATGGTTGTCAAACTGATTTTATTCTATACTCTAGCCAGCCTAAACTTCGCAGGCCGCGACTAGGGACTATTTACTTATATTATATACTTATATCCTATCTTTATCTTATTCTCCTTTATTGCTTTATCTTTAAATCCCTTTCGATCACGCCTTATCTTCCGTTTTATCGATACGTGAGTGTTCCGATTCTCGATTTTTTTACTCCTTTTCAGACTTCTCGTTTAATACTTCCTTTCAATTATATCTATATGTATTTATTATAATCCACCTTGAGAGTCGTACCACCTTATTATCATTGACTTATGACTCGAGCATAAGGATTTGAATATTAGTGTGTTACACCTACAATACAAGGCACTAATGGAGAAGCAAATGGTACTCCTTATAAAAGTAATTCAAACTTATCATAGGGGTGAATTCTCTTCTAGTTAGTTCAAAGAATTTCTTCTCACACATGGTATTAATCACAGGTTCACATGTCTATACACACACCAACAAAATGATGTTATGAAACATAAACATAGGCATATTGTGGAAGTTGGTCTTACCTTTCTCTCCACTGCCTCTCTTCCCCTTGATTTTTTGGGAAGATGCTTTTTTGACATCTGTATTCCTTATCAATAGATTATCATCAACCTGTTTAAATGTCAAAACTCCTTATGGACTTATGCATGGTACTTCTCTTAATTATTCTATCTTGCACACCGTTGGATGTGCTTGTTTTCCAAATCTGCGTCCTTACAATAGTAATAAACTTGAAGTCGCTTTGAGAAATGTATATTTCTTGGTTATTGCACCCTAACATAGAGGTTTCAAGTGCATGTCTAAAACTGGTCGCATTTATTTTGCTTGCAATGTTGTTTTTGATGAGGGAAGGTTTCCTTATCCCTCTGTTTTTCCTGCAAATTCAAAACATCTCCCTATATTTTCACCAATTCTACTTGTTCTCATCCTACTACATTCTTTCCTATCCAATCTTCCTTATCAGCTTCTACTCCATCTCCTTCATCCTTGTGTGACCTCACTTCTTCTATATCTACGTCATCCAATACTTTTGATTCTTCTCCCACTTTCTCTATTGGTAATATTCCAGTCCCTTTAATTCCACTTGTGCCTCAGACTTCTACTCTTAATATCCACCCCATGATAACTTGAGCTAAATATGAAATTATAAAGCCTAAACTAAATTTTCCTTGCACCTCCACCACTGATCTTACACAACATGTCCATAAAATAATCAAACAAGCTCTACATAGCCCTCACTGGTACCAGGCTATGCAAGAAGAAATCAATGCTCTTTATAAAAATTACACATGAATTCTTGTCCAACCTCCTAATGATGCTAAAATCATTGGTTGTAAGTGGGTCTTTGTAATTAAACGAGTACCCGATAATTCAATCATCAAATATAAAGCTCGTTTGGTTGGCAAAGGTTTCCACTAAACTAAAGGTGTCAATTATGATGAAATTTTTAGCCCATTAATTCGTCCCTCTACTATTCGGCTTGTCCTTACCATTGATTTATCCAAGGGCTGGAAACTTCGCCAATTCAACTTTAATAATGCATTTCTTAACGGTGTCTTACATGCACAGGTCTTTATGATGCAGTCTCCAGGATTTGAAAGCTTGGATTTCAGCAAAGTGTGTCAACTTCATAAAGCACTTTATGGTTTAAAACAGGCACCATTGGCCTGATTTCTAACTCTTAGCTCTACTTTAAAATGTTTTGGTTTTTCTAGCACTAAAGCAAATTTTTCTTTATTTGTTCACTTTAATCCTAACTCTTGTATTTACATTTTAGTGTATGTTAATGATATACTTATCACATGCAGTAACAATGATGAAATTGAGGTTCTGGTTTCTCAATTGAAATCTATTTTTGCTCTTAAAGACCTTGGCCAATTACATTACTTCTTGGGGCTTGAATTTTCATATCCTTCTTCCTCTGAAATTCATATCACACAATCCAAATATATACATGACTTACTCTTTAAGATAAACATGAAATCTTTTAAAAGAGTCCTTACACCAATGCTAACTACTGAGAAATTAACTTTTGAGCACTCTATTCCTTTTGATAAATCAACCTTTATAGATCTAGTATGGGTAGCTTACAATATGCTACACTTACACACCCTGAAATCTCTTTTTCTATTAATCGTGTGAGCTAATTTATGCAACATTCCATGCAAAAACACTGGGTGGCTATTAAACGCATCTTATGATAGGATGTTTATCACATGAATTATTATTTTTCTTTACTAATAATTTCACATTATTGCTTTTTTAGATAGTGACTGGGCCAATGATCTTGATGATCATAAATCTACAAGTGGTTTATGTGTCTTCATAGGATCAAACCTTATCTCTTGGGCCAGCTGCAAACAATCCACTATTATTCGCTCTTCCACAAAGGTGGAGTATCGTTGTCTTGCTAATACAAACTCTGAAATCACGTGGCTGCAAAAATTGATGCATGAACTCATGCTCACACTATCAATTCAACCCATGATATTTTGTGGTAACTTGAGTGTTGTGTTGCTCTCTGTAAATCCAGTGTTGCCGTTCGAAACATTTTGAAGTCGATCTTCATCTTGTACATGATAGAGTTAATAAGAAACAATTATACATTATTCATATCCCTTCATCTTTCCAAGTTGATGATCTATTTACTAAGCCCATTCCTCAAAGAACTTTTGAATTGTTTCGAAACAAACTCAAGATATGTCCCAAATCGACCGGGGGATGTAGGATAATATAGCTGTCATGATTTTGTTATGGTTAGCTTCCTCTTTTATAGCAGTGTTCATACCCTGGGGCAAGCTACATGATCCGGATTAGATGAAGAAAGCGACCGACCTCTTGTAAAGGTTGGTCGTCACCGACCTCTTCCTAAAAAGAGGTCGGCCAAATTGTCATAAAGGCCCAAACAGGCCCAAACAGAAGGACGCAGCCCACTCTAAAGGCAACTGGCCTGAAAGATACGTGACCTCACCCTAAAGATAAGATAAGATAACCAACTTATCTCAAAGAAAGGTCACTCCCCACTACTATAAATACACTGGAACACCCAGGTATAACTCATACTCTGATTCTACACAAAAAAGATGCTTAAAGCCCGTGCTAACTTAAGCATCGGAGTCTCTTGTAGGTACCACCACCCTCCGATGATCAATGATCCCGCAACATCTCAAGACTCAGCAAGTCGGACACGACAGCTCCTGCCACAACAGTAGATCTCCATCGAGATCGACCTTCAGTTTCAGATAACCCTCGGAACATTGGCGCCGTTGCTGGGGAACCTGGAAGTCATCCCATCATCATGGAGGACAACCTTGACAACAATCATAATTATGGCTTGGAAGACAGAACACCACACAAGAACACGGATACCATACCAAAGGATATTCCTCAAAACAAAGGAGACAAACAACCTCCAAATGCAGAAATTTTAGAAGCCATTCGTGAACAACAGAATCGCCTTAAATAACTAGAACAGGAGGCCGACCGGCAGAGGGAGACTGAACGAAACCTTCGGAGAGAAACCAGACAGCGTCGAGAGCTGGAAATCAAACTTCTAAAGCTCGAAGCTGATCTCAAAACCAAGACTACTCAAACCAGCCATGAAGATAGCCCACACAAGGATCAAGATCCGTTCACAAAGGAGATCATGAAAGCTAAAGTTCCAAAGGACTTCAAAGCCCCTGACATGACCCTGTACGACAGAACGTCGGACCCAACCCACCATATCAGCAATTTCAGAAGTTGGATGTATCTTACGGATTCTTCAGACGCAATCCGTTGTAAAGCCTTCCCGACTACCTTGACCAAAGCAGCAATAAAATGGTTCAACAATTTGCCACCAAGGTCAATAGCAGGCTTCGATGACCTTGCCAAGAAATTCTTAGCTAGATTCTCCATCCAGAAAGACAAAGCCAAGCATGCGCCAAGCTTGCTAGGGATTAAGCAAGGAGATCGGGAGAGCCTCCGCAGCTACATGGAAAGATTCAACAAAGCATGTCTGGACATACAAAGTCTGCCAACAGAAGCAGCCATCATGGGTCTCATTAATGGCTTACGAGAAGGACCCTTTAGCCATTCCATATCCAAAAAGCACCTTACATCTCTAAACGAAGTATAAGAGCGGGCAGAAAAGTACATTAATATAAAGGAAAACTCTTGATTAGGAGAAACCTCAAAATCCGGATTCTCCTACCCATCTTGGGACAAGGATAAAGATACTAGGAAAAAAGAAGACCAGCAAACTGAAAAACCTATAAAATACCATAACTACAGTCCCATCAGGGTGTCACTTGTAGATGTCTACAGAGAGATATGCAACGCTGAGAAGATCCCGCCTCCTCATCCGATTAAGCATAAAAGATGAGGAATTCGGACAAAGTATTACGAATACCACCGAGTCTACAGGCACCCTACCAATGAGTGCTACGACCTAAAGAACGTTATAGAGAAGCTAGCCTAGGAAGGAAGACTAGACAAGTTCCTGGCAAACAAAACAGATGAACCAAAGAAGCGAAGAAGGGATGAAGAGGTCAGATGAGCTGAACGTCCTCCTCACACCCCTGAGAGGCATGTTCACATGATAAATGGTGGATTCACAGGAGGAGAGATCTCTAAGTCGTCCCATAAAAGACACCTCAAAGAAGTGTATCATGTTGGAGAAGGGGACAGGTCATCCGACCTCCCCACTATCACCTTCACTCAAGAAGACGCCACAGGCATCATCCCGGGACATGATGACCCCGTCGTCATTACAATCATACTAGCTAATGCTAATCTCCATCGAGCACTAGTAGACCAAGGAAGTTCCGCAGATATTCTGTTTAAATCAGCTTTTGACAAGCTCGGCTTACAAGAGAAAGAGCTCAGAGTGTATCCGAATAGTTTATTCGGGCTCAGAGACACTCCAATTTAACCACTAGGGTACATCCCACTTTACACAACCTTTGGAAAAGGAAATCGGTCTAAGACATTATGCATAGACTACATAGTAGTCGATGTAAGCTTGGCCTATAACGCTTTGATAGGTCGGACAACGTTGAACCAACTCGCCGCGGTGGTCTCCACTCCACACCTATGCATGAAGTTCCCAACCACAGAAGGGATAGCTACCATAAAGGGAGACCAAAAACTCGCACGACGCTGTTATAACGAAAGTCTGAACCTTAAAGGACACCCCAAAGGAAAGGAAATCAATACTATAGAACTCGGGAAAATTCGAGCTCGCGAAGAACTTCGCCCTCAACCTGAAGGTGAAACCAAAGAAGTTCAAATTGGACACACTCAAGATAAAACAAAAAATATAGGGGAGAATCTAAAAGAAGACCTAGAGGAACCACTAATAAAGCTCCTAAAGGATAACTCCGACCTCTTCGCAAGGAAGGCTGCCGACATGCCTAGTATTCCCCGGACTAATATGCCACAGGTTAGCTGTATACCCAGGGTCTCAGCCAGTACAGTAGAAACATAGGAAACTCGACCCAGAGAGGTCGCAAGCTGTAGAGGAGCAGGTACAGGCCTTGCTGGAAGCAGAATTCATAAGAGAGGTAAAATATCCATTATGGCTAGCCAATGTAGTATTGGTCAAAAAGTCAAATGGTAAATAGTGGATGTGCATTGATTACACCGACCTCAACAAAGCATGCCCCAAAGATCCTTACCCACTCCCAAATATAGACACCCTAGTTGACGCTTCGTCAGGATATCAGTACCTCTCCTTCATAGATGCTTACTCGGGATACAATCGAATCCCAATGTATCAACCCGACCAGGAGAAAGCATCGTTCTTAACCCCAAAAGCAAACTACTGCTATATAGTCATGCCCTTCGGACTCAAGAACGCAGAGGCCACCTACCAAATAATGATAAACAAAGTCTTTGCCAATCACATTGGGAAACTAATGGAAGTGTATGTCGATGAAAGGGTGGTAAAGACACAAAGCAAGGAAACATTGCTATCCGACCTCATTGAAATGTTAAATACCATAAGAAAGCATGGGATGAAACTTAATCCCGCAAAATGCACTTTTGCAGTAGAAGATGGCAAATTCTTGTGCTTCATGCTCACCCAAAGAGGAATTGAAGCAAACCCAGATAAATGCCAGGCCATACTTCGCATGAAAAGTCCGACCTGTGTCAAGGAAGTCCAGCAGCTCAATGGAAGACTAGCAGCTCTGTCTAGATTCCTAGCTGGATCAGCCTTAAGATCTCTCCCTTTCTATGCAACATTGAGGAAGGGAAAGAAGTTTGAGTGGACTCCAGAATGCGAACAAGCCTTCCAAGACTTCAAAAAATTTCTGGGGCAACCACCCATCCTTACTCGACCTCGGGAAGGTGAAGAACTCATATTATACCTCGCCGTAGGAAGTCGGGTAATAGCTTCAGCACTAGTCAGAGAAGATGAAAGTGGGCAACAACCCATCTACTTCTCAGTAAGGCTCTACAAAGGGCTGAACTAAACTATACAGAAATATTATCACAAGGTTTGGGGTCCCATGCTCCATCACCACAGATAATGGTACTCAATTCACCGACACAGGCTTTAAAAACCTGGTAGCCGATTTGAAAATCAAGCACCAGTTCACCTCTGTCGAGCACCCACAAGCCAATGGATAGGCGAAAGCCACCAACAAAGTTATACTGGCTGGGTTAAAATGGAGATTACAGGATGCCAAGGGAGCTTGGGCAGAAGAGCTCCTGCAAGTCCTATGGGCATACTGGACAACACCACATTCAACCACTGGAGAATCTCCATTTCGACTTGCTTACGGAATGGAGGCAATGATTCCCATGGAGGTAGAAGAAGGGTCTCCCAGAATGATCCTCTACAATGAAGAGACCAACTCCGAAGCTCAAAGGGAAGAACTCGACCTACTTCCAGAAGTCCGAGAAAGAGTTCGGATTAGAGAGGAAGCCCTAAAGCGTCGAATGGCTCTGAGATATAATCGGAAGGTAATCCAGTGAAGCTTCACCACCAATGATCTCATATTAATCCGAAATGATATCGGAGCAGGTCGGTCAAGAGAAGGGAAGCTAGCAGCTAACTGGAAAGGACCATACCGAGTAATAGAAGTACTGGGGAAAGGTTACTACAAGGTGTCCGACCTCGAAGGGCGAGAGCTACTGATGAGCGGATAATTTATACGCTTTTTGGCATTGTTTTTAGGTAGTTTTCAGTATGATTTAGTTAGTTTTTACTATGTTTTTATTAGTTTTTATGCAAAATTCACATTTCTGGACTTTACTATGAGTTTGTGTATTTTTCTGTGATTTCAGGTATTTTCTGGCTGAAATTGAGGGACCTGAGCAAAAATCTAATTCAGAGGCTAAAAAAGGAATGCAGATGCTGTTGGATTCTGACCTCCCTGCACTAGAAATGGATTTTCTGGAGCTACAGAAACCCAATTGGCGCGCTCTTGATTACGTTGGAAATTAGACATCCAGGGCTTTTTAGCAATATATAATAGTCCATACTTTGCCCGAGTTTTGATGATGCAAACTGGCGTTCAAACGCTAACTTCCTACCCTATTCTAAAGTTAAACGCCAGAAACAGGTTACAAACCAGATTTAAACGCCACAAATAGGCTGCAACCTGGCGTTTAACTCCAAGAGAAGCCTCTACACGTGTAAATTTCAATGCTCAGCCCAAGCACACACCAAGTAGGCCCCAGAAGTGGATTTCTGCACTATCTGCACTTAATTACTTATTTTCTGTAACCCTAGCTACTAGTTTAGTATAAAAACAACTTTTAGAGACTTACTATGGACCTCATGACATTTCACATCTGAATTTTGTATTTCCTACGGCATGAGTCTCTAAACCCCATGGTTGGGGGTGAGGATCTCTACTATGTCTCGATGAATTAATGCAATTACTACTATATTCCATTCAATCACGCTTGTTTCTATTCTAAGATATTCACTCGTACTTCAACATGATGAATGACTCATCACCATTCTCAACCTATGAACGCGTGCCTGAAAACCACCTCCGTTCTACCTTAGATTGAGTGTGTATCTCTTTGGTTCCTGGTTCACGTGTTTGATTGCATCTCCTGACAACAGAGCATTCGAATCCGTGAGATCAGAGTCTTCATGGTATAAGCTGGAATCAATTGGCAGCATTCTTGAGATCCGAAAAGTCTAAACCTTGTCTGTGGTATTCCGAGTAGGATCCGGGATGGGATGACTGTGACGAGCTTCAAACTCGCGAGTGTTGGGCGTAGTGACAGACGCAAAAGGATCAATGGATCCTATTCCAACATGAGTGAGAACCGACAGATGATTAGCCGTGCGGTGATAGTGCATTTGGACCATTTTCACTGAGAGGACGGATGGTAGCCATTGACAACGGTGATCCACCAACATATAGCTTGCCATGGAAGGAGCCTTGCGTGCGTGAAAAAGAAGATAGTAGGAAAGCAGAGATTCAGAAGACAGAGTATCTCCAAAACCTCAACCTGTTCTCCATTACTGCATAACAAGTATTATTTAATCCATGTTCTTTTACTCATTCCAATTAAATCTGAGAATTATTATTGATATCCTGACTAAGATTTACAAGATAACCATAGCTTGCTTCAAGCCGACAATCTCAAGTGGGATCGACCCTTATTCACGTAAGGTATTACTTGGATGACCTAGTGCACTTGCTAGTTAGTGGTACGAGTTGTGAAAAGTGTGATTTACAATTTCGTGCACCAAGTTTTTTTCGCCGTTGCCGGGGATTGTTCGAGTTTAGACAACTGACTGTTTATTTTGTTACTTAGATTAGGAAAAATTTGTCTTTTTGGTTTAGAGTCACTAAAATTGAGTATTTTATTATTATTTTTGGTTAAAAATTTTAAAATTCTTATTTTATTTTTTCTAAATTATTTTCAAAATTTTCTAAAACCAATAACCTCTTAATTTAGTCTTCTACTTAAGTTTAGTTTCATGTTTTAAGTTTGGTGTCAATTGCATGATTTTATTTTTCTTTCAATTTTTCGAATTACATGTTCTTAGTTCTTTCTTGATCTTCAAGTTGTTCTTGTTTATTTTCCTTGTTTGATCTTTAGTTTTTCTTGCTTTTTTTTCCTTGTTTTTCTTGTGCATTTTCGAATTATTAGTGTCCAAAATATAAAAATTTTTAAGTTTGGTGTCCTTTGTGTTTTTAATTCCTTAAAAATTTTCAAAAATTTGTTCGTGGTGTTCATATTGATCTTCAACTTGTTCGTGGTGTTCATATTGATCTTCAACTTGTTCTTGGTGTTCATCTTGACCTTCAAGTTGTTCTTGGTTGTTTTCTTTGTTTTGATCTAAAAATTTTAAGTTTGGTGTCATTTTATTGTTTTTCTCTTTCCTCATTAAATTCAAAAATATCTTTTCTCTTTAATTTTAATTGATTTTCGAAATTTAACTTTAAAAATTTAGATTTTTAATTTAAAATTTTTATCTTATCTTATCTTAGTTTTAAATTTCAAAAAAATCAAATCTTTTTCAAAAATCATATCTTTTTCAAAATTTTATCTTATCTTATTTCATATTCAAATTTCAACTTCCAAAATTCAAAATTCAATTTTTAAAATTCAAAATCTTTTTCAAAAATTATATCCAAAGTTTTTCAAATTTTCTTAATTAAGTAATTATTTTAGTTTTAGAATTTATTTTTCCTTTTTCTTTTAGTTTCGAAATTTATATTTTGTTTTCTAATTATTTTATTTTATCTTATTTTTTATTTTTTCGGTTGTTTTAATTAAATAACATAAAAATAAAAATATTATTTATTTGCAATTCATATCAGTTTCCTTTTCTCCATCATGGACCTAAGTAGAAATGAACAGTCCAGAAGGACTCTAGGGTCATATGCTAACCCCGCTACTGCTGCATATGGGAGTAGCATCTGTATACCTCCCATCAGAGCAAGCAGTTTTGAGCTAAATCCTCATCTCATTGTCATGGTGCAGCAAAATTGTCAGTATTCCGGTCTTCCACAGGAAGAACCTACTGAGTTTCTGGCATAGTTCCTGCAAATTACTGACACAGTACGTGACAAGGAAGTAGGTCAGGATGTCTACCAATTATTACTGTTTCTATTTGCTGTAAAAGATCAAGCTAAGAGGTGGTTAAATAACCAACCTACAGCAAGCATAAGAACATGGAAACAGTTATCAGACAAATTCCTGAATCAATATTTCCCTCTAAAAAGGATGACACAGCTAAGGCTGGACATCCAAGGCTTTAAACAAGAGGATGATGAATCCCTTTATAATGCATGGGAGAGGTACAGAAGGATGCTAAGGAAATGCCCCTCTGAAATGTTTTCAGAGTGTGTGCAGTTAGACATCTTCTACTATGGGCTTATAGAAAAAGCTCAGATATCTCTATACCACTCAGCTGGTGGATCTATACACATGAGAAAGACTATTGAAGAGGCTCAAGAGCTTATCGATATAGTTGCTAGAAATCAGCATCTGTACATAAGTAATGAGTCCTCCATGAAAGAAGAAGCTAAGGCAGTATCAACTGCCTTTAGTCCTCAGGAACAAGTTGCTGAACTCAATAAACAACTATCTTCTATAACAAGGTAGTTAGCAGAATTTAAGGAGATGCTACAAGAAACCAAAAACGCTAACAAAGATATGAAATCACAATTGAATCAGACAAAACAGCAGTTATCAAAACAGATAACAGAAGAGTGCCAAGCAGTTCAATTAAGAAGTGGAAAAATATTGAATACCTCAACTCAAAGCAGTAGAAAGCCAAGAAAAGAACAACTGACAGAGGACGAGTAACCTACTACCCAAAATACCTCTGAGGACAGTAAGAGCCCAGAGAGGAATAAATCTGGCGTTCAAACGCCAGAAAAGGGTAGGAATCTGGCGTTAAACGCCCAATCCATGTCTAGTTCTGGCGTTCAAACGCCAGTGAGGGATCAGACACCTGCAAGTGCTGATAATAACTCCCTCAAGAAGGCTTCTCAACCTGCCTCTGTAGGAAATAAACCTGCAGCAACTAAGGTTGAAGAATATAAAGCCAAAATGCCTTATCCTCAGAAACTTCACCAAGCGAAACAGGATAAACAATTTGTCTGCTTTGCAGACTATCTCAGAACTCTTGAAATAAAGATTTCGTTTGCAGAGGCACTTGAGCAAATACCCTCTTATGATAAGTTCATGAAAGAGATCTTAAGTCATAAGAAGGATTGGAGAGAAACAGAAAAAGTTTTTCTCACTGAAGAATGCAGTGCAATCATTCTAAAGAGCTTACCAGAGAAGCTTAAAGATCCTGAAAGCTTTATGATACCATGCACATTAGATGGTACTTGTACCAAGAAAGCTCTATGTGATCTTGGGGCAAGTATCAACCTAATACCTGCATCCACTATCAGAAAGCTTGGCTTGACTGAAGAAGTCAAACCAACCCGAATATGCCTCCAACTTGCTGATGACTCCATTAAATATCCATCAGGTGTAATTGAGGACATGATTGTCAAGGTTGGGCCATTTACCTTTTCCACTAACTTTGTAGTGCTAGAAATGGAGGAGCACAAGAATTCAACTCTCATTCTAGGAAGACCTTTCCTAGCAACTGGACGAACCCTCATTGACGTCCAAAAAGGGGAATTAACCCTGAGAGTCAATGAGGATGAGTTTAAGTTGAATGTTGTCAAAGCTATGCAGCATCTAGACACATCAAAAGACTACATGAGTGTTGATATTATTGACTCCCTGGTAGAGGAGATCAACATGGCTGAGAGTCTCGAATCAGAGATAGAAGACATCTTCAAAGATGTTCATCCTGATCTGGAGGAATCAGAGAAAATAAAAGAACCTCTGAAAATTCCTCAGGAAGAGGAAAAATCTCCTAAACCCAAGTTCAAACCACTACCACCATCCCTGAAATATGCATTTCTGGGAGAAGGTGACACTTTTCTGGTGATCTTAAGCTCTGCTTTAAATCCACATGAAGAGAAAGCACTACTTCAAGTGCTAAGGACACACAAGACAGCTCTTGGGTGGTCCATAAGTGATCTTAAGGGCATCAGCCAGGTAAGATGCATGCACAAGATCCTATTGGAGGATGATGCTAAGCCAGTGGTTCAACCACAGAGGCGGCTAAATCCAGCCATGAAGGAGGTGGTGCAGAAAGAGGTCACCAAGTTACTGGAGGCTGGGATTATTTATCCTATTTCTGATAGCCCCTGGATGAGCCCTGTCCAAGTTGTCCCCAAGAAGGGAGGCATGACAGTGGTTCATAATGAAAAGAATGAACTGGTTCCTACAAGAACAGTTACAGGGTGGCGTATGTGTATTGACTACAGAAGGCTCAATACAGCCACCAAGAAGGATCACTTTCCTTTACCATTCGTTGACCAGATGCTAGGGAGACTAGCAGATCATGAATATTACTGCTTTTTGGATGGCTATTTAGTTACAACCAAATTGTAGTAGATCCTCAGGACCAAGAGAAAACAGCATTCACATGTCCTTCTGGAGTATCTGCCTACAGAAGGATGCCTTTTGGTCTGTGCAATGCACTTGCAACCTTTCAGAGGTGCATGCTCTTTATCTTCTCTGATATGGTAGAGAAATTTCTGGAAGACTTCATGAATGACTTCTCAGTATTTGGAGACTCATTCAGCTCCTGTCTTGACCATTTAGCACTTGTTCTGAAAAGGTGCTAAAAGACCAACCTAGTTTTAAACTGGAAAAAATGTCACTTTATGGTGACTGAAGGAATTGTTCTTGGGAATAAAATTTCAAACAAGGGAATAGAGGTGGATCAAGCTAAGGTAGAGGTGATTGAAAAATTACCACCACCCACCAATATTAAAGCAATCAGAAGCTTTCTGGGGCATGCAGGATTCTACAGGAGGTTTATAAAGGATTTTTCAAAAATCACAAAACCTCTGAGTAATCTGCTAGATGTTGACACACCATTTGTCTTTGACACAGGGTGTTTACAAGCCTTTGAGACTCTGAAGGCTAAGTTGGTCACAGCACCTGTCATTTCTGCACCAGACTGGACATTACCATTCGAATTAATGTGTGATGCCAGTGACCATGCTATTGGTGCAGTATTGGGACAGAGGCATGACAAGCTTCTGCACGTCATTTACTATGCTAGCCGTGTTTTAAATGATGCGCAGAAAAATTACACAACCACAGAAAAGGAATTGCTTGCAGTGGTTTATGCCATTGACAAGTTTAGATCTTACTTAGTAGGATCAAAAGTGATTGTGTACACTGACCATGTTGCTCTTAAATATCTCCTCACGAAGTAGGATTCAAAACCCAGACTCATAAGATGGGTGTTACTTCTGCAAGAGTTTGATATAGAAATAAGAGACAGAAAAGGGACACAGAATCAAGTAGCTGATCACCTATCCCGGATAGAACCAGTTGCAGAAGCGTCCCTCCCTCCTACTGAGATCTCTGAAACCTTTCTGGATGAGCAATTGTTTGCTATTCAGGAAGCTCCGTGATTTACAGACATTGCAAACTATAAGGCTCTGATTATCTGTGAGGCTCCATGAGAGCTCACTGTCAAGCTATTGATATTAAAGAAGCGCTTGTTGAGAGGCAACCCAATGTTATTTAATTATATCTATTTATTTTCCATTTTTATTTTATGTTTTCTTTAGGATGATGATCATGTGGAGTCACAAAAATCAAAGCAAAATAAAAAACAACATTAAAAACAGCTCACCATGGAGGAAGAGCTTATTGGCGTTTAAACGCCAGTAAGAAGCATCAGACTGGCATTTAACGCCAGAAAGAAGCATCAAGCTGGCGTTAAACGCCGGAAACAAGCTATAGTCTGGCGTTTAACGCTAGAAACAAGCACCAACTTGGCGTTAAACGCCAATAAAGGGAGAAAAGCTGGCGTTAAACGTCAGAAACAAGTAGCAACCTGGCGTTTAACGGCAGGATTGCATTCTATGGGCATTTTGCACGCCTAAATGGACTAGGGATGATAAGTCCTTGACCCCTCAGGATTTGTGGACCCCACAGGATCCCCACCTACCCCACCTTTCTCTCTCTCTCTCCCACATTTTCCCATCCACTCTCCCCCTACCCCTATATAAACCCCTCACCACTCCTTCATTTTCACACATTACAACCACTACTTCTACCCCTTGGCCGAACCACATCTCCTTCCATCTTCTCTATTTTCTTCTTCTTCTACTACTTTCTTTCTTCTTTTGCTCGAGGATGAGCAAACCTTTTAAGTTTGGTATGGTAAAATCATTTCTTTTTGTTTTTCCATAACCATTAATGGCACCAAAGGCCGGAGAAACCTCTAGAAAGAGGAAAGGGAAGACAATTGCTTCCACATCCGAGTCATAGGAGATGGAGAGATTCATCTCACAAGCCCATCACTAAGAAAAAGATGGAGCAAACAAGAGAGCCCACTCATGGACCTCAACAAGAGCATGAGGAAATTCCTCATCATGAAATCCTTGAGATGCCTCAAGGGATTCACTTTCCTCCACAAAACTATTGGGAGCAAATTAATACCTCCCTAGGAGAATTGAGTTCCAACATGGGACAACTAAGGGTGGAGCAGCAAGAGCATTCTATCCTCCTCCATGAAATTCGAGAAGATCAAAGAGCTATGAGGGAGGAGCAACAAAGGCAAGGAAGAGACAGTGAGGAGCTAAAGCACTCCATATGATCTTCAAGAGGAAGAACTAGCCGCCATCACTAAGGTTGACCCGTTCTTTATTTTTCTGTTTTTTATTTACTATGCTCTATGTTTATTCATGTTTGTGTCTTTATTACATGATCATTAGTGTTCAAGTGTCTATGTCTTAAAGCTATGAATGTCCTATGAATCCATCACCTTTCTTAAATGAAAAATGCTTTAATTACAAAAGAACAAGAAGTACATGAATTTCGAATTCATCCTTGAGATTAGTTTAATTATTTTGATGTGGTGACAATACTTTCTACTTTCTGAATGAATGCTTGAACAGTGCATATGTCTTTTGAATTTGTTGTTTATGAATGTTAAAATTGTTGGCTCTTGAAAAAATAACAAAAAAGGAGAAATATTATTGATAATCTGAAAAATCATAAAATTGATTCTTGAAGCAAGAAAAAGCAGTGAAGAACAAAGCTTGCGAAAAAATAAAATAAAATAAAAGAAAGAAAAAGGAAAAGCAAGCAGAAAAAGCCAATAGCTCTTTAAACCAAAAGGCAAGAGCAAAAAGCCAGTAACCCTTTAAACCAAAAGGAAAAGGGGTAATAAAAAGGATCCAAGGCTTTGAGCATTAATGGATAGGAGAGCCCAAAGGAATAAAATCCCGGCCTAAGCGGCTAAACCAAGCTGTCCCTAACCATGTGCTTGTGGCTTGAAGGTGTCAAGTGAAAAGCTTGAGACTGAGCGGTTAAAGTCGTGATCCAAAGAAAAAAGAGTGTGCTTAAGAACCCTGGACACCTCTAATTGGGGACTCTAGCAAAGCTGAGTGTAGTTTTTAGTATGATTTAGTTAGTTTTTTCTATGTTTTTATTAGTTTTTATGCAAAATTCATATTTCTAGACTATACTATGAGTTTGTGTGTTTTTCTGTGATTTCAGGTATTTTCTGGCTAAAATTGAGGGACCTGAGCAAAAATCTGATTCAGAGGCTGAAAAAGGACTGCAGATGCTGTTGTATTCTGACCTCCTTGCACTCGAAATGGATTTTCTGGAGCTACAGAAACCCAATTGGCGCACTCTTAATTACGTTGGAAAGTAGATATCCAGGGCTTTCCATCAATATATAATAGTTCATACTTTGCCCGATTTTTAATGATGCAAACTGGCATTTAAACGTCAACTTCCTACCCTATTCTGAAGTTAAACGCCAGAAACAGGTTACAAACCTGAGTTAAACACCACAAACAGGCTGCAACCTGGCGTTTAACTCCAAGAGAAGCCTCTACACGTCTAAATCTCGATGCTCAGCCCAAGCACACACTAAGTGGGCCTCGGAAGTGGATTTCTGCACTATCTGTACTTAGTTACTTATTTTCTGTAACCCTAGCTACTAGTTTAGTATAAAAACAACTTTTAGAGACTTACTATGGACCTCATGACATTTCACATCTGAATTTTGTATTTCCTACGGCATGAGTCTCTAAACCCCATGGTTGGGGGTGAGGAGCTCTGCCGTGTCTCGATGGATTAATGCAATTACTACTATTTTCCATTCAATCACGCTTGTTTCTATTCTAAGATATTCACTCATACTTCAACATGATGAATGTGATGATCCGTGACACTTATCACCATTCTCAACCTATGAACGCGTTCTTGACAACCACCTCTGTTCTACCCTAGATTGAGTGTATATCTCTTTTGTTCCTGGTTCACGTGTTTGATTGCATCTCCTGACAATAGAGCATTCTAATCCGTGAGATCAGAGTCTTCGTGGTATAAGCTGGAATCAATTGGCAGCATTCTTGAGGTCCGGAAAGTCTAAACCTTGTCTGTGGTATTTTGAGTAGGATCCGGGATGGGATGACTGTGACGAGCTTCAAACTCGCGAGTGTTGGGCGTAGTGACAGACGCAAAAGGATCAATGGATCCTATTCCAACATGAGTGAGAACAGACAGATGATTAGCCGTGCGGTGACAGCGCATTTGGACCGTTTTCACTGAGAGGACGGATGGTAGCCATTGACAACGGTGATCCACCAACATATAGCTTGCCATGGAAGGAGCCTTGCGTGCGTGAAAAAGAAAATAATAGGAAAGCAGAGATTCAGAAGACAGAGTATCTCTAAAACCTCAACCTGTTCTCCATTACTGCATAACAAGTATTATTTAATCCATGTTCTTTTACTCATTCCAATTAAATCTGAGAATTATTATTGATATCCTGACTAAGAGTTACAAGATAACCATAGCTTGCTTCAAGTCGACAATCTCTATGGGATCGACCCTTACTCACGTAAGGTATTACTTGGACGACCCAGTGTCCTTGCTAGTTAGTGGTACGAGTTGTGAAAAGTGTGATTTACAATTTCGTGCACCAGCTACCAAGGTCATGGCATGCCTGTAATCTAAGAAGGTACTATAGTTAGAAAAGGAGGTCTTAGGTCAAGGTGCACTCTTTTTTTTTGAAAAGGTTTTTTAATGAGGCGCCAGGCTGAGATCTAAGAAACTGCCCGGCCTCTAAGGGTAAGCACTCATATGTACATATTTATATTTATATTTTTATCTCATTATTATTTGAATAAAAGTCACCAATTCCCTAAAAAGTTTCCTACCAAGACGTATTAATCTAAGCTTGAAAAATGCAAAGTTCATCGTCCGATTACAAAGAGGTCGGCAAGGTGAAGCGATAGGAGCAACTTAATGCAAGAAGTTATAAAAAGTAGACCATAAAAAGCGACCTAACGAGGTCTGACTAAAAATGGACTACTAAAAATAACTTAAGAAGGCCCGACAGAGAAGTTGGACCAATGAAAGGATCACTAAAAAGGGACGAAGACACCTCTCAAACGCCAAAGAAAGGTTAAAAAACCAAAGGCCAAAAGTGCTTCGCTGAAAGGTACAAGTCTTGTGAAAAAGACATTACTTAAAAAGCGAAAGCACAAGTCAAAACAGCGCTAAAAAGTCATCCAAACAAACTATAAAGAAAAGGTTCCTCAGCAGAAAGCCAGGGTAAGGAGGTCGCACGGGTCGACGTCAAAGGGGCACAGGTACGACCTCAAGAAAAGAGAAAGCCAAAAATGTTGAGAAACACCTTAAGGCTAAAAAGTGCTTAAAAGGGATGCAACTCCACTCAAAAGAAAGCACGACCTCAGAATAGGGCTATAGAAAGGACATCTGAAACTAAAAAGGTTCTATTTAAGGAACACTAAAAAGTTGTCGGACGAATCGCTAAAAAGCTCACTCACGAAGCCACAAAGATAATATGGCCCGACTTGATACAAGGTCGACCAGCACCAAATCAAAGCAGGGCATGATCCCTAAAGACAAGGGTAGAAAACTCACTCAAAAGAGGTCAGACTGGGAAATACTTAAATAAAAATTCGAAGGGTTGCAAAAAGTAAAACCCCAAACATTTAGCAAAATGCATTTATCATAATAAAACATTAAAGACTCAAAAAGGCCACCTAAAATTCGAAGTGTTTTGTTTTGCAAAATAAAGTTGCTGGGAAGCAACCAAACGTCAAAGAAGTCAACCACAGGAAGATTTACAAAAAACAAGTTTAAAGTCCACAAGTCAGACTGTAACAGATACAACTTATAAAAGTTATAGGGGATCCAATTTCGCCCCAGTAGCAACATCCTTGGCAGGGGGAGGAAGAGGAATGGTCGAGATCGGGGTAGCATTGACAACCCCATCCGACCCATCCAGAAACTGCACATCTAGTTCGGGCTCTGGAGGGACGACCCCTGAAGGGACGGAAGAAGCTGAAGCTGCCAAGGCTTTCCCTAGTGGCATAAGAGGAGGACCCTCATCCTCATCATCAGGGACAGACATGATCTTGCCATCCACCACCACGTTATCCATACTAAACAAAGAGAGATCAGCCTCGGGAACAATAACTTGGACTTGAGCCTTCAGGATCTCAAACATATCAGCCATACTATTTACCATATGTCCCTGAAACTCGGCATAATCATCTTGGGCCAATTGAAGCCTCTCCTTAGCTTCCAGCAGCTCGCTGTAGGTCCGGGTATAGCTCTCCTTATACTTTTTCGCAGCCTCATCAGCTAAGTTAGCAGCTGCCTCCGCCCTAGTAGCCCGTTCCTTTTCTTTCTCCATATCAAGCTCCAACTTGGCAACCCGGGCGTCCAGCTCATCCTTCAGACCCTTTACCCTATCAAATTCAGCTCGGGCATCCTCCAGAAAGGCCTTCGTAGCACAGACATGGGACTCCTTAACAACTTGAGATAAGTCGCGCCGAGATTGGCCATCCGAATGCTATTGCTCATTATGAAATCAAGGTGATGAAGGATCGAGATGTCGTCCATAGGGACTTTACCATGTGGAGCAATCAATTCTGTAGTAAAGGAAATGCCATCAAACTCTTTATCATTCAAGTCATAGGTTCCAATAGTTTTTTGCTTCTTGAGAGCGGGACCGGTAGTAGGAGGAGAGGAAGTAGGGCCAGAAGTCGCCTAAGTTAGATCAGATGGAACTACCCGAACTCTAGGGGTCGGGATGAGATTTCTCGAGCCCTGAGAGTCAGAAGTCAGCTTCTTTGGGGACATTTGAGAAGACCCTTCCCCTGAGGTCTTCGCTAACATGTTTTGGGCAGCGGTCGCCTTTTTTGCCCTCCGGAAGGCCTTCATGGAATCTGAAGATTTCACCATTTCTAAAAAGGAAGTCAAGAAAACAGTTACAATCACAGATGAAGACAAAATCCCAAATCAATACAAAAGTAAACTTTGCACAAAAGAAGAGCTTGGGAACTACCTAGCTCGGCACTGAGGAGGGAAGGATCTCCTAGAAATCTCTTTGTGTCTAGATAAGGAGGCTCCCCCCAGTGTTCCTCTAAAACATTCACAAAAGCTTGTTCCACCTCATCTAAACTCTCCCAAGGATATTTAAGGACTACAGGATCTTTTTGCCACCATAAAGGAAAGGTGGGCTCATTATTTTCATCTAAAAAGAAAGGTCGAGCATCCTGAACAGCTTGGACCTTAAAGTAGTAGTTCTTAAAATCCCAGAAAGACTCATCAAACATCGAAAATACTTTCTTCCCCTGGGTAGCCCAGAAAGAAATCCAAGAAGCTTTCTTCTTGGCTACCCCGGGTTTTGTCAGAACAAAGAGATAAAGGAAAAGTTGAATGGTAGGTCGGACACTCAATTCTTGGCACAATAACTGAAAGATCTTTATAAAGGCCCATGAGTTTGGATGAAGCTGAGAAGGGGCCACAATACAGTTCCACAACAGTTCGGTCTCAAAAGTAGTAAAAGGAATAGTAATATTCAACAAGGAAAAGAAGTAATCATAAGCGTAGAAAAAGGGACGCTCGTCCCGACCTAAGGGAGGGAACCTAACCCTCTCCTTAGAGTCAGGCGACACCAGTTCATAATTCTTCTCATCCTCCCTATTACTACAAATCCTATGAAATCGCCTAAGTTTCTCACAGTACTCAGAGTCAGCTACGGTAACACACATCAGGACTATAGAGTCCAGCCAATCGGCCATACCAGCGGAGACTTTGATGGACATCTCAACAATATTCTTACGGGAAGACATACAGCAAACTATACCTACAGCAAATAAAATAGCAAGGGGGCACTACCAAAAACAACTCGGACTGAATTAGAAGAACAATTAACCAACAATTGGTACGACAAAAAAAGGGCACTCCAGGATCCACGAAGACAAGAAATCATCAGCAAAAACCCAAGGGCACCTTTTGGAGGCAACAGAACAAGAATACAGAAAGTATTGACCAAAAACATACAGCCACAGACTTCCTAAACAAAGAGTAAAACTCCTACGCTTCCCCTAAGCAAGACAGCAGAAGTAAAGCAATGACTACAACTTTGATCAAAACAAGGATACTCAATCTTCCAGAAAAGTGAAGTAATCTTGAGGAAAAGCAATAAAGATAAAAAATTTATGCGAAAAGACAAGCATGCAACAAAGAAAGCATATATAAAGATGACTATTACAAGACACAAGAAGAGAAGAGGAATACCAACCTCCGATGAAGGGGGAGTGACCGCAATGAATACACGAACAGAAACACAAGCAACCCACACCAACAAAACGCTGTGAAGAGAAAAGTAGGGAGCTTGGAAGCAGGAAGATGGAGGAGCAAGAGGCAAAAAAGAAGGAAACTGAAAAACCTCTTCTTTGATTTCAAAATAGAAGTTTTAAGGGGGAAAAAGAAACAGCAAAATAAAAGCCTAATCAATAGGCATTAAATACACGTGCATATTCCCAAGAAAGTAACCCCTTCGAAGAAACAAATACGGCAATAAAGGAGCGAGAGAAAAGAAACGCTTTACATTTTAACTCGTAAACAGATGGGACCAAAATGCTTGAGCACGACTTCCCCAAAGAAATCGAAGCTAAAAAAGCACGACCTCGTGAAAGGTCCGAACTCAAGCAGAGGCACTGTTCATACCCTGGGGCAAGCTACATGATCCGGATTAGATGAAGAAAGCGACTGACCTCTTGTAAAGGTTGGTCGTCACCGACTTCTTTCTAAAAAGAGGTCGGCCAAATTGTCATAAAGGCCCAAACAGGCCCAAACAGAAGGACGCAGCCCACTCTAAAGGCGGCTGGCCTAAAAGATAGGTGACCTCACCCTAAAGATAAGATAAGATAACTAACTTATCTCAAAGAAAGGTCACTCCCTACTACTATAAATACACTGGAGCACCCAGGTATAACTCATCATCTGATTCTACACAAAAAACCTGCTTAAAGCCCGTGCTAACTTAAGCATCGGAGTCTCTTGCAGGTACCACCACCCTCCGGTGATCAAAGATCTGCAACATCTCAAGACTCAGCAAGTCGGACACGACAGCTCCGGCCACAACAGCAGATCTCTGTCGAGATCGACCTTGAGTTTCAGATAACCCTCGGAACAAGCAGGTTGTTATGACAGCTAGTATTAGTCCACTATATCATTATATATTTATATATTTGTATTTCTCTGCTTTGTACATTAACACTTTACACAATAATAACAAATACTTTACAATCTCTATTCACATAAAAAATTTCTCTCTATAGTTTATCTCGTAATTGGATCTCCTAGTTGTAGAAAATCATGTTGAAAATTCGATGTTGTAGATGTTCATACCATAACATGAAAAGGTGTGTGATGGATATCAGTGGCTAAGAAAAAAGGGGGTTAAATCTTGGTCTCTTTTGATTTTTTCCTTCAAATTATGATTCTATTAAGACACATTGAGTAGAAAAATAGGAGATGCTTTGGATTTGTCTCTTGACGCAGTAGGAGCCAAAACAGAGTTTCAAACAAGGTATATAATAGTGAATTATAGCTGGATAGAAGAATCGGGAGATACTTTTGTTTTGTCTCCTAAAGTGTAAAACCAGAAACAGATAAGAGAGGAAGAAGTAATACAGCCATATATCCTGGTTCGGCTACTCAGTGCAATACAACCTATATCCAGTCTCCATCACAATAATGATGAAATTTTACTATCTTTCAACAGAATTACATTCACCAATTTTCCCTAGGATTCTAACCAATCCTATTTGGAACAAATCCAGTTTCTAACCCAATCCAGACTTGACTAGGAACTCACCCTAGCTTTCAATTGCAAACTGCTAACCTAACTTGCAAGGAAATCTCCCCAAGATCATGACAACAAAACAAAAAACTTATAAAGGATTTCTGAAATAAACATAGCCTTTTCTCCAAGTCTAACTGTCTTGCCTTTTTTCACTCAATGGCTTTTTCATACAAACATCACCTTTTACTATTGAAAACAAAGACAGACTAGACTCAAAAAATAAGATATTCAATGAGAACCATGACGAAGAAGAATGAATAGTTTAGTGAGCTATAGGAACCCAAACGTTGTGCTCTCACTCCTTGCTCCAATCTTTGGTCGTTCACCCCTTTAATAGAGGAGTAAATCTTTCATGGTTTGAAACTTACTTCAACACTTATTTGACTTCTTCTCCCAAAAATCAGAAGCAACAGCAGCGTGACAGAGGAGCGATAGGGTAGTAGTAGTGACCGAATCATACATGCATCTATACCTTCTATCCTCTCTTCCATCCTTTTTATCTTGCTTGTTGAATATGAACCCTTCATTCTTGCTTTGTCTCCAAGTCAGATTCTTGAACGTTGATTCACAACAGAGCTCCATGATCTTCAATATTTTCAACTTTCTACTTCTGTACTTGCAAAGAGAGGATTTCTTCATTGAGCTTCAATAAAGCACAAATCTGGAAACTCCTTTTTGTGATTTGCCTTCGGATGTGATCTTTCATTTTTCCCTAGTCTCTTTGACTTACTCTTCTTTTCTTGGATATATAAACTTGCTTTTTGTTCTTCGATTTTTCCCTAGCTCAGAGTTTCCCTTTTTCTTTCTCTTCTTCTAAGAAATCACATGGGGTTGGAAGAGAAAGAAGAGAGAGAAGATTGTTCAGATGTAAATGAAATTGAATTACTTAGTTAGCAACTAAGTGAATAGTTGGACTTGGATGTGGACCACCAATTTGGGCTTGTTTATAATCTTAGACGAATTGCTTTTTTTCTTCCCTGTTTTGGTTAGATTGCTTGCTTTGGTTTCTGATGGGAAAGATTTGTGATGGTAGTTGGTGCGGAATTTATAACCACAAACTAACCGCAAGTGCACTGGGTCGTACCAAGTAATACCTCAGGTGAGTAAGGGTCGATCCCACGAAGATTGTGGACTAAGCAACAATGGTTGATTAATTTACTTAGTTAGGCAAGCAGAAAATGGTGTTGAGAGTTTAATTGCATTAAACAGTAATTCAGATAATCAAAAAGCAAGCAGTAAACAAGTTGTGAATAATATATGGAGAAACAGTTAAGGCTTCAGAGATATCTATTTTTCAGATTGACTTTTCTTACTAACTATTTTAATCATGCAAGATTTAATTCATGGAAAACTATATCTGACTAAACCCTAATTCCTTAGACCTTTTTAGTCTCCTCTAACTCTCATCAACCACCAATTCCTTGGTCACTTAGTTCCAATTAGAGGGTGAAGTTCAATTCTAGTTATATGCCACAAAAAAACCTAATTACCCAAATATAAGAGGATTATATGTCACGTATCCCATTAAGTCCAGATAATTAGAAACTTAGGAGAATATGTTTTCAAGCTGTTGTTCAAGTAAAGAGCTTTTCCAAGTTATACAGGAACTCAATTAGAATATGGGTCATACTTCCATTCCACCCAAATTCAAAAGATAAAGAACGATCTTGAATTATAAATCAATACATGAATTAAAATAGAAAAGTAGTATTATCAATCCATACAATAGACAGAGCTCCTAACCTTAACAGTGGAGGTTTAGTTGCTCATGGTGTAGAGAGAAAACTAGGATTCGTAAAAACTGTCAACTGCGGAATGAGCTAGAAGAAGAGAAGAGAGTTTGAAGGGCTGATTCTTTTCCCTTTTATATCTAATCTTTATTAATGTAAAATATATTTTCTAAAAACTAAAATAATATCTTTTCCTAATTTTAATAATAAAAGTTGAATCAAAATTTGCAAAGCTCAATGTGTAATGCATCCTGGGACGAGTGGGGACCATTGGGCCATTAAGGTCCACGCTAAACTTGGAAATTCCCAAGTTCAACATGGAGGAGGTAGAGCAAATTCCCTTGGCGTTCTTTCAGTCCATGCCGAACTTGAATTAACCCAAGTTCAGCATGGAGGAGGCAGCATACATTCTTCACTCTCTCTATTCTCTAGCCTTGACTTAAACTCCTTGAAATTCGTCCAAAATGCTACTTGAAATAAACAAAATTGCACACAACTCAAAGTAGCATAGATAGTGGCTAAAATATATTAAATTTTGATTAAACTTAGCAATTCAAGTGCAAATTCACACGAAAAAGACAGAGAAGATGCTCACACTTTGACCAAGATATTCTCTACTAATCCATATGCAGGCTTTATAGACTTGTCTGCCATCTGTAATGTTATCCTTGTGGATTGTGCCTCTTGGATTTACAACTTATTCATCACAGACAAGGGCATTAAATTGATGCTTTCTCCCAGATCACATAACGCTTTCTCAAAGCTTGTGCTCCCAATGGTGCATGGAATTTGAAAGCTCCCTGGATCTGGCATTGATGAGCGGATATTTTATACGCTTTTTGGGGTTAATTTCATATAGTTTTGAGTATGTTCTCGTCAGTTTTTAGTCTATTTTCATTAGTTTTTAGGAAAAATTCATATTTCTGGACTTTACTATGAGTTGTGTGTTTTTCTGTAATTTCAGGTATTTTTCTGGCTGAAATTGAAGGAGCTGAGCAAAAATCTGATTCAGGCTGAAAAAGGATTGCTGATGCTGTTGGATTCTGACCTCCCTGCACTCAAAGTGGATTTTCCGGAGCTACAGAACTCGAAATGGCATGCTTCCAATTGCGTTGGAAAGTAGACATCTAGGGCTTTCCAGAAATATATAATAGTCCATACTTTGCACAAGGATAGACGACGTAAACTGGGGTTCAACGACAGTTCTCTGCCCAATTCTGGCGTCCAGCGCCAGAAAAGGATCAAAAACTGGAGTTGAACGCCCAAACTGGCACAAAAACTGGCGTTCAACTCCACAAACGGCCTCTGCACGTGAATTGCTTAA
>NC_029793.2:37497222-37518632 GCF_000816755.2 Arachis ipaensis | reverse complement strand
TGGTATAAGCTAGAACTGATGGCAGCATTCATGAGAATCCAAAAAGTCTAAACCTTGTCTGTGGTATTCCGAGTAGGATTCAAGGATTGAATGACTGTGACAAGCTTCAAACTCCTGAAGGCTGGGCGTTAGTGACAGACGCAAAAGGATAGTAAATCCTATTCCAACCGGATCGAGAACCAACCGGTGATTAGTCGTATTGTGACAGAGCACGTGAGCGTAGTTTTCACTGGAAGGATGGAAGGTAGCCATTGACAACGGTGATCCACCAACACACAGCTTGCCATAGGAGGACGTGCGTGCGTGAATCAGAAGACAGAGGAAAGCAGAGATTCAGAAGACAAAGCATCTCCAAAACTCCAACATATTCTCCATCGCTGTACAACAAGTAACCTTTAATTTATGCTCTCTTGGTTATTCACAATTCAACTGATAAACATAATCGACTTCCTGACTAAGATTTACAAGATAACCATAGATTGCTTCAAACCAACAATCTCCGTGGGATTCGACCCTTACTCACGTAAGGTATTACTTGGACGACCCAGTGCACTTGCTGGTTAGTGGTACGAGTTGTGAAAAGTGTGATTCACAATTCGTGCACCAGGCATCATCCTTGGCAAGGCGTTGATTTCCCTTTGGTTTTCGAAAATTTTGGTTGGGTTTTCTAAAAATTTTAAGTTTGGTGTTCTTTCTTCATGTTCTTGTGTTCTTGTGAGTCTTCAAAGTGTTCTTGAGTTTTCCTCGTGTCTTGATCTTAAAATTTTTAAGTTTGGTGTTCCTTGGTGTTTTCCCTCCAAAATTTTCAAAAAACAAGGAGCATTAGATCTAAAAATTTTAAATCTTGTACTATCTTATTGTTTTTCTCTCTCCTCACTAAATTCAAAAATATCTTTTCAAAATATCTCTTCTAACTTCCTAACTTCTTATCTTCTCAAAATTTGTTTCAACTAACTAACTAACTTTTTGTTTGTTTCTTAACTTTTTCAAAACTATCTAACTAACTCCCTCTCTCTAATTTTCGAAAATATCTTCCCTCTTTTTCAAAAATTTCTTTTTTTTTTAACTAATTATTTTTAATTTTTTTTACGAAAAAAAAATTTTAATTTCAAAATTCAAATTCTTTTTAGTTATTTTATTTTATTTAAGTATTTACTTCTTATAAAATAAAATAAATAAAAAGATAAATCAGTCCAAGTTATATCCATATATCCATCATGGACATAAGTGGAAATGAACAGTCCAGGAGGACTCTGGGGTCATATTCTAACCCCTCTACTGCTTCATATGGGAGTAGCATATGCATACCCTCCATTGGAGTTAGTAGCTTTGAGTTGAATCCTCAGCTCATTATCATGGTGCAGCAAAGTTGCCAGTATTCCGGTCTTCCACAGGAAGAACCTACAGAGTTTCTGGCACAATTTTTACAAATTGCTGACACAGTACATGATAAGGAAATAGATCAGGATGTCTACAGACTATTACTGTTTCCATTTGCTGTAAAAGATCAAGCTAAGAGGTGGTTAAATAACCAACCTAAGGCCAGCATAAGAACATGGAAACAGCTGACAGAAAAATTCCTGAATCAGTATTTTCCCCCAAAAAGGATGACACAGCTAAGGCTGGACATCCAAGGCTTTAAACAAGGAGATAATGAATCCCTTTATGATGCCTGGGAGAGATACAGAGAGATGCAACGAAAATGCCCCTCTGAAATGTTTTCAGAGTGGGTTCAGTTAGACATCTTCTACTATGGGTTTACAGAAGGAGCTCAGATGTCTCTAGATTACTCAGCTGGTGGATCTATCCATATGAGAAAGACAATCGAAGAGGCTCAAGAGCTCATTGATACAGTTGCCAGGAATCAGCATCTGTATCTAAGCAGCAACCCTTCCATGAATGAAGAGGTTAAAACAGTAACTGCTGAATTCAGTACTGTAAAATAAGCTGCTGAATTCAATCAGCAATTGGATTTTCTAACAAAGCAGCTAGCTGAATTCAAAGACAGGTTACAGGAGACAAGGATAGCTAATATACATATGGACGAACAGTTTAAGCAAACAAAGCAGCAGCTATCAAGGCAAATAGCAGAAGAATGCCAAGCAGTTCAATTAAGAAGTGGGAAAACATTAAATACCCCACCTTAAGGCATCAAAAATTCAAGAAATGAGCGACCCACCAAAGATTCACCTGAGGACAGTAAGAGCCCAGGGAAAAATGATTCTGGCACTAAAACGCCAGAAAATGGGTGGAAGGCTGGCGCTGAACGTCCAGACCATGCCCAAAACTGGCGTTCAGCGCCAGAAACAAGGCAGGATTGGCGTTCAACGCCAGAAATGTTTTTGGATGGCTACTCAGGCTATAACCAGATTGCAGTAGATCCCTAGAATCAAGAGAAAACAACATTCACATGTCCATCCGGAGTGTTTGCTTATAGAAGGATGCCCTTTGGGCTATGCAATGCACCTGCAACCTTCTAGAGATGCATGCTCTCTATTTTCTCTAACATGGTGGAAAAATATACGTGATTACAAGTGTGTCACCATATGGTTACGTGGAGCTTCAAGATATTGATTCTGATAAGAAGTTCATTGTCAATGGACAAAGAATCAAGCATTATCTTGAAGGCAACATTGAGCAAGAATGCTCAAGGCTGAAGCTAGATTAAAAGCTCAGCAAGGTCCAGCTAAACACAATAAAGAAGCGCTTTCTGGGAGGCAACCCAGCCATGGGGCATTAATCCTCTAAGCATTTTGCCCTATTTTTCTTTTTTATTTGTTTATATAAAGTTTACTGACACTAAGGTAAAGGATCAATTGCACCACGTCGCCTGCGCCGCACAGCTTATCCAAATCAGCGCCAAAAATCTTATCTTTTCTTCCCCAATCCTACTTTTTCCTCCCTCCTTTCTTACTTACTTCTTCTTCCCTTCTTTCCCTTCTCATTCTTCTTATCTTTCATTTTATTTCATTTAATTTATTTGTATACTTTCATTCATTGCATTATTTTCATTGGTGTTAGAAATTTATTTGGGTCATTATTTTCTATATTTTGCTTTTGGTGTTGTGATGAGCGGATATTTTATACGCTTTTTGGGGTTAATTTCATATAGTTTTGAGTATGTTCTCGTCAGTTTTTAGTCTATTTTCATTAGTTTTTAGGAAAAATTCATATTTCTAGACTTTACTATGAGTTGTATGTTTTTCTGTAATTTCAGGTATTTTTCTAGCTGAAATTGAAGGAGCTGAGCAAAAATCTGATTCAGGCTGAAAAAGGACTGCTGATGCTGTTGGATTCTGACCTCCCTGCACTCAAAGTGGATTTTCTGGAGCTACAGAACTCGAAATGGCATGCTTCCAATTGCGTTGGAAAGTAGACATCCAGGACTTTCCAGCAATATATAATAGTCCATACTTTGCACAAGGATAGATGATGTAAACTGGCGTTCAACGCCAGTTCTCTGCCCAATTCTGGCGTCCAGCGCCAGAAAAGGATCAAAAACTGGAGTTGAACGCCCAAACTGGCACAAAAACTGGCGTTCAACTCCACAAATGGCCTCTGCACGTGAATTGCTTAAGTCTCAGCCCCAGCACACACCAAGTGGGCCCCAGAAGTGGATCTCTGCATCATCCATGAGAATCCGGAAAGTCTAAACCTTGTCTGTGGTATTCCGAGTAGGATTCAAGGATTGGATGACTGTGACAAGCTTCAAACTCCTGAAGGCTGGGCGTTAGTGACAGACGCAAAAGGATAGTAAATCCTATTCCAACCGGATCGAGAACCAACCGGTGATTAGCCGTGCTGTGACAGAGCGCGTGAGCGTGGTTTTCACTGGAAGGATGGAAGGTAGCCATTGACAACGGTGATCCACCAACACACAGCTTGCCATAGGAGGACGTGCGTGCGTGAATCAGAAGACAGAGGAAAGCAGAGATTCAGAAGACAAAGCATCTCCAAAACTCCAACATATTCTCCATCACTGCACAACAAGTAACCTTTAATTTATGCTCTCTTGGTTATTCACAATTCAACTGATAAACATAATCGACTTCCTGACTAAGATTTACAAGATAACCATAGATTGCTTCAAACCAACAATCTCCGTGGGATTCGACCCTTACTCACGTAAGGTATTACTTGGACGACCCAGTGCACTTGCTGGTTAGTGGTACGAGTTGTGAAAAGTGTGATTCACAATTCGTGCACCAGGCATCATCCTTGGCAAGTTACTCTGAATTATGGCACTGCATTCCTTAGTCAGGACCACTGTCTCATCTCCCTTTAAAGGCTTTTTCTTTGACAATAGCTCCTTCATGAACTTGACATAGAGAGGCATTTGCTCCAAAACCTCAGCAAAAGGAATATTGATTTGCAACTTTCTGAAGACTTCCAAGAACTTTGAAAACTGCTTGTCCTTAGTCTCCTTTTGAAGTCTCCGAGGATATGGCATTTTAGGCTTGTACTCAGGAGCCTTTGGCAATGTAGTATAAGTGTCAAGAGAGTTTGGGAATGGGTTGTCTGCACGCTTTGGAGGGGCGTGCTCTACTTTTTCCTTCTTCTCCTCTAGAGCTTCTTTTTCAACTGGCTCCTCATTAACTTGTGCTTCCGTACTTGTCACTTGTCAACTTATCAAGGTGATAGCCTTGTATTCCTCTCTCAGATTTGGAATTGTGTTACCAGGAAGGCTATTAGTGGTCCTCTAATCTATTTCATTAACTTTTGTGACTAACTGACCCATCTGAACATCCAAGTTCTTGATTGAGACTCTGGTTTCCTGTATAAAACTCGCCATTAATGCTTCCAAATCAGTAGTCTTCTGAGACTGAGGAGTTGCTTACTGAGATGACTGAAACTGGTGGTCATTAAAATTATTCTATTGAAAGCCGCCTTGAAAATTATTGTTGAAATTATGAGACCTCTGAGGTTGGTCACTCCACCCAAGATTTGGGTGATTTCTCCACCCCTGATTGTAGATCTTAGAATATGGATCATTACTGAGATTTCTAGGAGCACTCCCCATGTAATTGACCTATTCAGAAGAATATTGAGCATAATTATAATTCTCATTTTGCATAAAATTACCTGTCATGTCATAGGGAACCTCTTGAGGTGCTTTTTGGGTGTTGACAGCTAAAACTTGCATTCCACTCAATTATTGAGTAATTAGATTTATTTGCTGAGACAAAAGCTTGTTATGAGCAAGAAGAGCATCAACAGCTTCCACTTCCAACATGCCTCTCTTCTGAGGAGTCTCAAAGTTCACAAGATTCCTATTAGATGAGTATAAATATTGGTTGCTAGCAACCAAAAAATAAGCTCAATAGTTTCCTCCGATGTCTTCTTCATGTGCAATGAACCACCTGCAGAATTATCTAAGCACATCTTGGACATTTCACCCAAGCCTTCATAAAAGATGTCTAGTTGGGTCCATTTAGAGAATATGTCCAGAGGGCATTGCCTGGTCAGTAGCTTGTATCTCTCCCAAGCTTCATAAAGGGTCTCACCATTCTTCTGCCTGAAGGTCTGAACCTCCACCCTAAGCTTAGTCAGCTTTTTAGGTGGGAAAAATTTAGTCAGAAATTTAATGACAACTTTATCCCAAGTGTCTAGACTTTCCTTGGGTTGAGAATCTAACCACAGCTTTGCTCTATCCCTCAAAGCAAATGGGAAGAGCACGAGTTCGTAAACTTCAGGGTTCACCCCATTCGTCTTCATAGTATCACAAATCTGCAGAAAATTAGAAATAAACTGATTTGGATCTTCCTGAGGGAGTCCATGATACTGACAATTTTATTGCACAAGAGTGACTAGCTGTGGCTTTAGCTCAAAGTTGTTTACAGCTATAGGAGGCACCACAATGCTTTTTTCATAAAGATCTGCATTGGGAGCAGTGTTTGAGCCAAGAACTCTTCTGGGTTGTTCATTCTCAACTGGATTGGCCACATTGGCATTAGCAGCATTATTATGATCCATAGTGGAGTCTGCAGCCTTGTAAAGTCTTGCTTGTTGCAAACGCCACCTGAAAGTCTTTTCAGGTTCAGGATAAAAGTCTAACAGAGGTTATTTGTCCCTGTTTCTGCTCATAAACAGACAGAAGGCAAGAAAAGATGGGACTCTCTATGTCAGAGTGTAGAGAATTCCCTGTGAGGTAACCTGTGTAAAGAAATAAAATAAAAATATTAAATAAATAAATAAAAAAGAAAAATTTCAAAAATGATGACTGAAATTTAGAGGGGAAAATTCAAAAATAGACAGTGAAATTAAACAGAAAAATTAAAATAAAATTAACTAGGTAACACCAAACTTAATTTCAGAAATTAAGGAAAAATAAAGCTAAGGAAATTTGAAAATTCGAATGAAAAAATTAAATAAATTTAAAACTAAAACGCTTAATCTAAGCAATCAAACGACTCATAGTTGTTAATCACTATCAATCCCCGGCAACGGCGCCAAAAACTTGGTGCAGAATTTATAACCACAAACTAACCGGCAAGTGCACCGGGTCGTACCAAGTAATACCTCAGGTGAGTGAGGGTCAATCCCACGAGAATTGATGGACTAAGCAACAATGGTTGATTAATTTACTTAGTTAGGCAAGCAGAAAATGGTGTTGAGAGTTCAATTGCATTAAACAGTAATTCAGAGAATCAAAAAACAAGCAGTAAACAAGTTGTGAATAATATATGGAGAAACAGTTAAGGCTTCAAAGATATCTATTTTCTGGATTGACTATTCTTACTAACTATTTTAATCATGCAAGATTTAATTCATGGCAAACTATATGTGACTAAACCCTAATTTCTTAGACCTTTGTAGTCTCCTCTAACTCTCATCAACTGCCAATTCCTTGGTCACTTAATTCCAATTAGAGGGTGAAGTTCAATTCTAGTTATATGCCACAAAAAAACCTAATTACCCAAATATAAGAGGATTATATATCACGTATCCCGTTAAGTCTATATAATTAGAAATTTAGGAGAATATATTTTCAAGTTGTTGTTCAAGTAAAGAGTTTTTCCAAGTTATACAGGAACTCAATTAGAACATGGGTCAAACTTCCGTTCCACCCAAATTCATAAGATAAAGAATGAAAATAATTCTTGAATTATAAATCAGTACATGAATTAAAATAGAAAAGTAGTATTATCAATCCATACAATAGACAGAGCTCCTAACCTTAACAGTGGAGGTTTAGTTGCTCATGGTGTAGAGAGAAAACTGGGATTCGTAAAAACTATCAACTGCGGAATGAGCTAGAAGAAGAGAAGAGAGTTTGAAGGGCTGATTCTTTTCCTTTTTATATCTAATCCTTATTAATGTAAAATATATTTTCTAAAAACTAAAATAATATCTTTTCCTATTTTTTAATAATAAAAGTTGAATCAAAATTTGCAAAGCTCAATGTGTAATACATCCTGGGACGAGTGGGGACTATTGGGCTCATTAAGGTCCACGCCGAACTTGGAAATTCCCAAGTTCAATGTGGAGGAGGCAGAGCAGATTCCCTTGGCGTTCTTTGAGTCCACGCCGAACTTGGATTAACCCAAGTTCAGCGTGGAGTGGTGTGCGTAACTTCCTTAGGTGCGTTGAGCTGGCGCCAAACTTGACCATTGTCAAGTTCAGCGTGGAGGAGGCATCACGCTTCCTTTGGAACTTCTTCATGCTGGCGTTGAACTTGACCATTGTCAAGTTCAGCGTGGAGGTCACGCGTGTATTCCCTGGGAGGTGTTGATGCTGGTGCTGAACTTGAATAACTTCAAGTTCAGCGTGGAGGAGGCAACATACATTCTTCACTCTCTCCATTCTCTAAACTTGACTTAAACTCCATGAAATTCGTCCAAAATGCTACTTGAAATAAATAGAATTGCACACAACTCAAAGTAGCATTTATAGTGGCTAAAATATATTAAATTTTGATTAAACTTAGCAATTCAAGTGCAAATTCACACAGAAAAGATAGAGAAGATGCTCACGCATCAGTAGCAAATAAATCTTGGGCCATGATTGTGTGTGTGTGGGGGCCAGATGCCATTTGGGCTTGTTTTATTACTTCTTAGGCCATTTTCAATTAAATTTATTTTTTGCACACCAAACAAAATAATCAAGCACATAACTGGTATTTAGTCCAATAATAATGTTTAGTCATCATCTATAATATGTTAGTAGTTTTTCAAACTCAACAATCTCTTCCTTGATGACAAATATTATAAAATGAACTGAAAAGAAATGAGAGGAATTTTATTCACCTCCCTTTGATGTTTCCTTTTGATTTGAGTCTCCCCCTTTCTTTTGATCACTAAGCTCCCCCTGAATGTTGGCATCTCTTCAACCTGATAACAATATTTACATAAAAATAATGCCAAACATCCATGAATTTTCAAATAGTTTTATATCTTTAGGGAACCTGTTTGATTATTATAAAAAATTTACAAGGCTTTTTATCTCTTAAAAAATCATCATAAAAAATAGCCTTAAACCAAACATCAAACAAAGCTACTTAGTCAATCAATCAGATACCAAACAAGCTTCGATAAGCAAGTATAATCAATATTCACAACCAGAGCTGCAAATAATGATTTAAAATAGAAAACTGCAGCTAGCCTCAAGCATCACAATAGTTTCAACAGTTTCAACATAACTGTTTCAATTTATTTTCACAAAATACTTACTCCCCCTTTTGTTATCAAAGAGGATAAACCTGCAAAAAAATAGTTCAATATGCAAACTACAGATACAAAATAGGTAATAGTGTTAGTGTCAAAGTTAAGTTCCTATGACTATTACAGTCATCCAACAGTAAACAGTGTTCAAACCAAAAATCCAAAAACCAGAAATTGTTTCATCAGACGACAAATTTTAAGAGACAGTAGCATCAAACACGAAGTAGACATTAGATCCCTCATCCTCGATTCCAAGATGGTCTTCTTCTTGCTTGGACAATTCTTGATCATCTTTCAAGTAATCTATGTATTTGACCAGCACTTCAACTCGGCTTTGAGACTTCCTAAAGGAATTCTCATTTTGAATTGCTAGTTTCCTAACTTATTGGCTTGAGTTGATAATTTTTTTAGTGAGATTCACAAATTCTTGTAAGACATCCTTGACAATGCCATTCACTAGGTACTTGTGAGAAAATGATGTCCCTACAGCAGAAGGAGGAGGAATACTTTCTTCCTCTTCTTCTTCCAAAACCGGGTCCTTAGCTACCTTTGTGCCCTTTCCCTTTGATTGTTTACTGCACCACCACCCTTGAGATATAAAATTTTGTATTCTAGCGTCTCATTGCTTAGATCAACACCAAAATACTCAAAGATACAAATTAAAAACATTTCATATGGAAGATAAATATTTTTATCGCTTTTGATACAGTCATACATATAGCGCATCATCAAGTAAGCAAATGAAATTTCAGTTTTATTGAGTATTGCATAAAGGACCAAGGTATCACAGAGAATTACTCTTTAGAATGAACCACTTTAGGGCATGAGTATGTGAGTGATGAGGCGGTGAAGCTGCGCTTTGGCTAGATCTAAGCCTCTATGATTGGAGGTAACACCATCCATGAGGGATATATTTTCACATATGTTAGCCAATACATCTTTGTGTGAGATACCCAGATTATTATCCCATTTTTTGAAAATGTCGGCATTAACGCCAGCATCATAATAATCAAGGGCTCCACCAATAATTTTTTTGTTCAAATAAATTTGGTGGTCTTTAACATATGAGTGAACAGATTCCTTACTACAGTATATGTTTGCATAAAACACTCTTACCAAATCAGGATAAACAGGCTTTCTAATCTCAAAGTTATTCCGATCCAAGTAAATAAAATTTTTAACAAATTCTATTCCTTTTTCGACCAAAATTTTTAGGTCAGCAACATAAGATGAACACAAAGGTCTTTTAGAAACAATTTCTCTATGGAATTCAAAGTTTATACTTGAAGAAAAATGGAGAGGATCATAATAAGAGTGAGGATGATTACCAAAATGAGATTTGAAGGCAACTGGATCATGATTAGCAGGTTCCTTCACTGAAGTAAAGAAAGGCCTTTTGTTACCTTTAGAGAGACGACTAGAAGGGGCTGAACGTCCTTGAGGACGAGAGGTTGAACGAAAAGGAGGAGATGTTAGTGGTTCTTCATCAGTTATGGGTCTCTTCCCTTTCGTCATATTTACCCTAGAAGTGCCTTCCTTCTGAGGTGCCGAAGAGGATCTCCGAGAGGTGGTTTTTGTCCTTGCCATAGGTTTGGGTAGTTGGGAGGAATAAGAGGAAGAGTGTGAATGTATGTGAATGTGAGTATGGGCTTGTTGTTTTTGTGGAGGGTTACATGGAGGACGAATGGTACCGGTGCCTCTGCGGGTAGCAACCTTCTTTCTCATCTTAAAGAGAGTTTGATGGAAGAGAAAGTGGAAGTAGTGGAGAAGATGAGAAGTTATAACATAATAACTACTTTAATGCTTAGAAATCCTTTGAAAACATAAAAGGAATTAAATGAAAACATGATTCAAAGAATTTTGAATTTAAAATCAATGCAAGTAGTTTTGAAATGACAAGTCAAATAAAGTCTTTTGAAATACTATAACTGATTAAACTTGAATGAGAATCCTAAAAGCAAATACTCTTTTGATGTGAATGATCAAATCAAACAAGAAAGACCCACTTCATAAAATAGAATTTCTTTCTCTTAAGCCCAATGGTGGTTTTAAGGAAACACAATGGACCACGAAGATTTAATCTTGTCCCATATTAATTTATTTATGCAACACTTAGTCTGAAATTTATGAAACCTAGAAAGAGTCATCATCTGTCTAGTTTTATATCTTGTTGAGCTGAGAGACAAAAACTACCAGAAAACAATTTTATCACATTTAGTTCAAAAACTCAGCATCAACAATCCCTAAAGCAATTCTCAATTTGTAAAATCTATCTTCATTCACAGAGATTTTGTAAAAATATCAATCAATTAATCATCAAATTTCACAAATTGTATTTCAATTGTACCCTATTGCACATGTTCTCTAATGGAGTGATATCTCCCTTCAACATGCTTTGTTCTTGAGTGTAAAATAGGATTTTTGAAAATATTAATTGCACTTAAGTTATCACAAAACAAAGGGATATCGTTGACTTGCAATTTATAATCTGCAAGTTGTGTTTTAAGCCAAATCAATTGAGAACAATTAGAAGAAGCGACTATATATTCAACTTCAGCCATGGATAGAGCGATAAACCCATATTTTATGATATATTTTATGCTTAATCTGAGTGATTTATTCAATCCTTCACCCACTTATTCATATTAATTGCATGGTTTTACTTTCCCTTCTTTATTATGTGATGTATGTAAAAAATATGTTTCCTATGCTTTAAAATTAATTATTTTAATTACCTTTATTTTCATTCGATGTCGTGATTAGTGTGTTGAGTAGTTTCAGATCTTCTAAGGCAGGAATGACTCAAAGGATGGAAATGAAACATACAAAAATGGAAGGAAAGCATAAAATGGAGTTTGTGAAGAAACTGGCAGCCACGCGATCGCATGGACGACGCGGCCGCATGCCAGCGCGAAAAGGCATTGACGCGGCTGCATGACTGACGCGACCGTGCGCCTTAAGCAGAACACATATGACGCGGTCGCATGACTGACGCGACCGCGTGACAAGGAAAAACTTCCAATGACGCGGCCGCGTGACCCACGCGGACGCGTGACAGAGGCCACGCACCAGAAATTGCAGAAAATGCTCATAGCGAATTCTGAAGCCCTTTTTGGCCCAAATCCAAGTCCAGAAGGCATAGACCAGAGGTTATGAAGTGGGAGAATGCATCCATTCAGAAGAGAGTCTCCACTTTTAGTTAGTTTTCATGATTTAGATTTAGTTTAGAGAGTGGTTCTCTCCTCTCTCTTCTCTCTTTTAGGATTAGGATTTAGAATTAGGATTTTATGCGCTTTCAGGATTATCTCTTTATCAGGTTCAATATTCCTTTTTATTATTTTCTCAATTTAATTATGAATTCTTTCATGTTATAGATTACTCTTTTGAATTAATGTTATTTGAGGTATTTCAGTTTAATATTGCTTTCTTTTATTTACATTATTGTTATTCCCATCTGAAGGCATTTTTATTCCAGTAGATTTATTTTTCTCCTTTTGGTCTTGGTTAGGAAATCAGTAACTCAGGAGTTATCAAACTCAAACATGATTGATAATTGTTATCTTTGTTAATTAAATTGAACTTCAATAATCCCAATCTTTTCTTAGGAAATAAATAGGATCCGAAGATCAAACCAATTAATCCCTTGACCTTCCTTTACCTTAGTAAAGGTTAACAAAGTGGAATTAAGATTCAATTCTCATCATCATTGATAAGGATAACTAAAGAAAGGACTTTTGTTGGTTTAGAAGCTATACCTGCAACGAGGATTTATCTGCAAATTTCTAGACCACGCAAAAGTTCTCTCTTCAAAATGGCGCCGTTGCCGGGGAACTGCAATCGTGTGCCTTGTTATTGGTTATTGTAAATATTTTTCTTTTACTTGTTTATTTGTCTTTATTTTCCCCTTTTTATTTTTATTAGCTACTATGAATTCTCACCCCTCTCGCTTTGAGTTTGGTTCTAATATCGTTGAAAGGAATGAAAGTTATAACAGGAACATGCATCAATGTCAGAGCAATCAAAGATGGATGGAGCCAAGAGGATCTGATCAACCCTTTAGGCAACAACACCCTCCCAGATATCATGGACAAAGACCATTCTACAATGCATACCAAGCACATAGACGTGGTGGACAACCTTGTGATTACCAACAAGCCCCACCCTGTGCTTATAGACCATCTTCTCAACATAACTCCGAACCACCACACTCACAAGCTCCTTTTCACCATTCACCACCGTATGATCCTCATTTACCCCGATTCCAATCAAATTACTCCCAAACGTCACCACTTCCCCATGTACCATATCCAAATCTATCACCCCGAGAATCAGAGGTTCGCCTCAAGGAAACAGTAGATCAACTTCAAACAACCCTTCATCAACTGGAGCAAGTAGTAAGGCAATTAGCTTCTAGACGTTCGAACATTCAAGGGCCTCCCAGAGCCCCATGTGGAAAATCTAATGAAGAGCATAGCATGAAGGAGATATTAGAAACTCCAGTGGACAAGACAGAGCATGACTTCGTACAAGAACAAGTAGAGGAAGCTATCATTATACAAGAAGAAGAGTTGGTTGAAGACTTAGGAGACGCTGAACCTCCATGGGAACCCAGAGTTGTGGAGAATTCTGTTACGGACGTTACAACTGATGCTAAGGAGGATAGTACACAATCCCCAAAGCAAGTCTCTTATGAAGAACTAGATGGAATAATCCAAGAAGCAAGTTTCCTTCATGATGATAGTCACAAGTCAAGTTCTTCTAGTAATGAACTTGCATCCGCAAGTGAATTCTCTGAGATCGAAGAATCTTCCCCAAGCGAGTACGAAGATGATACGGAGGTAGATTTCTCTCAACCTCCAGTTTATGACTTAAGTGATGAGGAAGACATAGATGGCTTTGATCAGGACATGGATACATTTTAAGAATCTTGCAAAGAAGTGGAGAATTTCACAGAAGAGCACAAGGGAGTAGAACTCACAGAACCACTGGAACCACCTATCCCAGGGCCATTACCACCCAATACAAGCTTCAAGTGGGTACAATCCTTAACCTTTAGCTTTATTTTTCCACTTGAATATGGTTTGCTTGAAACAGATGGCCAGCTTAGAGCTCTCTGTGGCTTTAAGAGTAAAAGGGAAATGGCTCGTACTCAGAGCTAGTGCACAAAGTTCAATAAGGTTCCACGCTTCAACTTAAAGTGCACGGATTGGCATCATAATCAATCGAATGGATCTCGGAAAACGTTTGGTTATTCTGGTGAGAATCTAATTTCTAAACTGCCCAGATGGAAAAGTATAGATCAAGACGAAGGCGGATTTAAAAGCAAAGTTTGGGATCCTGGAATCTATGCTGACATTCGTCACCCCGGGAGCCTGATAATCTGTTTGAAGCTGCTCAGAAACTTCACATGCCTAGTTTGGGACCCCGGAGGCTATTAGCATTCCAAGCATTGGTGGAGATTCTGGATGAGTTCAAGCACAAGCCACCATAACAAGGAGCTCATCTAATGTCCAACTTAAGGACTTTAACTAAAAGTGCTAGGTGGGAGACAACCCACCATGGTATGATCGTTCCTTTTTCAATTTTAATTTTATTTCATTTTGTTTATTTTTGAGTTTTATTTTATTTTACTTCATTGAACCTGGAATCATGCATAACATTCATATTAGCATTGCATTCTGCATTTTGCATAAAAAAAAGGGTGTGCGACACGACCGCATCACTCATGCGATCGCGTCAAGTTGCGAAAAACACTTCCCACGCGACTGCGTCATTCACGCGGCCGCGTGATCGGGAAATCGGCGTAAAGATCCAACGTCCAGAAAGTTAGGCTGGAATCGTGCGGCCATTGTGTGTTTTGCACAAAATGCCCACGCGATCGCGTCCTTGACGCGATCACGTCACTTGCACAACATCAATCCCACGCAATAGCGTGAGCGACGCGATCGCGTCGCATGGATTACACAACACCCCTGAAGGAGACAGAGAGTTGCGCTGAAACGATGCTGGATTCGTGCGTTTAGCACAAATTCCAGCAATGTGATCGCATGCCCCAGGCAATCGCGTCATTCACTCTTTTAGCTATCCTATGCGATCGCACCACTCACGCGATCGCGTCGACCCCCATTTCACTCCAGCCACGCGACCGTGTGCCCCACGCGATCGCGTGGATTCAAATTTATAACCCCCCCAGTCACGTGAACCCTACCATTCGCGCCCCTTTACAATTTTTGCAATTCTGCTGTTGCTATATGTTAGTAATGTTCATATACTGCTTTTCAAGTTCATGCTGCTATGCTCTTTCTTATTCATACTATTTAATTGCAGCTTTAATTTTGATTCATATGAACTATTCTGTTGCTGTTTATTTTCCAGGACAATCCAATTTTAGCCGGAATGCTGTCCAAATTTCTGTAAAATGTTTCCATTCATGTCTTGGTTTTGGCATTTTCAACTGTGCTTTCCTTAGCTTTAACCAAACCAATTCATGAATGCCAGGGCAAGCCTTCTTATTCTTTTTTATTTTCTGGTTCATAAATTGCATTTTTTATGTTTAGATTCCAATTTTTGCTATTTCTATATCTATCTGAATCATCATCAACATATTTTCCTTGTTTGGTTATGAGTTACCTGTAGCCTTTAATTATGAATGCTTGTTACTTAGAAACTTATCATTATGCCACTTACATTAACCCACTTTTTACTAACTCACTAATTTTAACTTCTTAAACTCTTTTTCAATTCTAACCAACCTAACCTTTCATACTCTCTCTTCTTGGTTTTTCACTTTCTTTTAACCTTCTAACCATGGCATACTGATAATTTTTCCTAGTTAACATGCCTTCTATTACATTTTGGATTGTGAATTCTTCCTTTAAGACTTTTAACTCCTATACAATCCTTAATGCACATTTACTTAACTTATTTTCCTTACCCTATTGCTCCTTTGTCACTTTGTGTTTCTTTTGATTATTTGCCTATTTGTTTTCCTGTTTTTATTATATCCTGATTTTCTGTCTTTCAGGATGTCTGCCAGCCAAAGAAAGGGAAAAGCAAAGGCAACTACTGGCAAACGTAAAAGAGGAGAATCCGCTATGTCCATCATGGATATCATGCACGATGACTTCTGGCGGGAGAAAAACTTCACCCCGCAGGAGAAGGCTGACCAGCTACTTTCTGCTAGTGATCCAGTAAAGTTTGCAAACCGATACTGTGAGCTGAAGTATCCGGTATTTGCAACCTCCAACAACCTGTACCTGGAGAGGACTTTGAAAATTCCAGAAGAACTCCAGCAATACACCTCTGAGCAAATCAAACAAAGAGGCTGGTTCTTCCTGGAGAGACCTCTGACTGAGGTCAATGCATCTTGGGTACGGGAATTCTATTGCAATTACTTCAAGATTTCCCTAGATGCCATGAACCTAAGAGGAAAGCAGATTTTGGTCACTGAAGAGGCCATTGAAGATGTTCTAAAGCTTCTGCCTAAAACTGATAAGCTGGATGGTTATCAGAAAGCTGAGGAAGATATGCGCTTCATGAAGTTTGATTGGGATGCAGTCAAGGCCAGGATAGCCCTTGACCCGACCGTTCCTTGGATTATGGGTCAGAAAACTACCATGCCAAAGGGAATCAAGCGGATTTACTTGAATGATGAGGCTCGGCTATGGCATCAGATACTTAGCAACTTCATTATGCCGAGTACTCACGAGACTGAGATACCAGCCGCTATGATCACCCTCCTATGGTGTGTGATGGAGGGTAAGGACCTGTACCTACCACGCTTTATCCGGTACTATATGGCCAGGGTCCACATCCGAGGCACTCTTCCCTTTCCCTATTTGATTACACAGCTAGGCCGTCGAGCTGACGTGCCTTGGGAGGATGCTGATGAAAAGCCACCTGCTGCAGAATGCAAGAAGATTATCCCTCACAGCAGGAACTTTCTGGCTTTAGGCTACATACCTCCTTTCCTCACTGCTACTGCTGCCATAGCCACACCATCTGCTGGCCCCTCTTCTTCCACAGCTACCCCAGCTACCCCTGCCACCACCACTGCACCTCCACCTGCCCCAGAGCCCGTCTATCATCTAGTGCACCGCCTGTTTCGACGGCTTGACCAGATGGAGCGTCGCAACAAGCGACGCTATGAGCACCTGAAGCTGATGATACGATCTGGCGACATTCCCTCCGAGCCTGACACGCCATCCGATGCATCTGAGGAGGAGGCGGATGATCACGAGGCAGAGACCCATCCACAGAGCGAGGCTGTGCAGGCAGGCACAGAGCAGGCTGCATCACATCAGGAGACTCCGCCTCAGATTCAGGCTGTAGACCCCGAGATCCCTATCCAGTCAGCACCCCCTCTGCAGCAGGCAGATCTTCAGACCACCACCACAGAGACTCCAGCTACCCACCCTTCCAGTGATGACACCCCTTCACACCCTGCTTGAGTGAGCATCAGGGACGATGCTACATTTTAAGTGTGGAGAGGTCGCCATCTCTGGCGTATTTTTTGGTAAACCACTACATACTCTTTTTATTTATTTTGCTACTTTTCTGTATTTTTATTTTTATTTTTATTTTTATTTTCTCAGTACTTATATATATTACTATTTTTATGTATTTATTCTATGTTGCACTTTAGTTCATATTTTAGCCATTTAGTTTTAGTTACAATTTTAACTTATTAGTTATAGAAATTGTGGATTAATTAGTATAGTTTACCCTTTTTAGCATAAGATAGCTTAGTTTAAATTGAAAAATATAAAAATGAAGTAAACTAGGAACTTGAACATAATAGAAACAATCCACACACCTTGTATATATAGCATTACATGTTAGTTAGTTAACAACATTTCATCAAGGAGAAACACTAGAACTTTAAAGCCACCTTAAGTTTTACATTGAGAATAATGGGAATTTTTAACTAAAACTGCATGACATACATAACTGATATATGATTTTTGAGTTAGAGAACACACAGCCTGTGAGTTTTGAGCTTAATTGTATGGTTACATTCAAACCATAATATTTTATTCCTGTGTGTTCCACCCTTCTTTTTTATTCTGATGTTCTTTACTTTGTTTTAATCTATATGTCCGATTATAGAATATAACTACATACCAAGAGAGTGATTGAGGCCATTGTTTTTAGCTCACTTATCCCAAATTAGCCTACCCTTTACATCACCCTTGTAAGCCCCCTTGAGCCTTTAAATCCCCTCTTATTCTATAAGCCACAATACTAGCCTTAAGCAGAAAAACAAAATAAAAATCCCAAGTTGAATTCTTGGTTAGCTTAAGATAGAAAGTGTGTAATTGTTTAAGTGTGGAAAACCTATTGGGAACATGGATGATAAAAACAAAAGGTAGAAAAGTTGAAAAGAATAAAATAATTCAAATAAAAATTTTGGGAAGCATGCTCATGTGAAATCAAAATAATTGAATTACCATGTGTATTAAAAAAAATAATAATAATAAAAATATAATGTTATTTTTCAGTATTTGAATAAAGGGGACACAAAAGGATTTCCCAAATGCAAAATAAGGCAATGCACATGGGATAAAAAAAATAAACATTAAGGCATGAGCATGTAACATCAAAAGTGGGAAAATATGGGAAAATAGGTAAAGAAGCTTTTCTTTAGAAAGTATGTATGTTAGGTGAGATCTTAGACTAATTAAGGATTCACTTATTAGCTCACTTAGCCTTATACATATACCCTTACCTTTACCTTGGCCCCATTACAACCTTAATTAAAGACCTCATGACTTTTATATGTCTATATTCTATAATTGTTGATTGGTTAGATGAAGAACAAAGTTGTAGAAAGAAAGGATAAAAAGAAGAATAGAGTGATTAACCCAATAAATACTGAGTGATTAGAGAGTAAACACAAAATCCAGTGAGGGTTCAATAGCTCATTAACATATATCTCTGCTTAAATTATTAATTGTCTTGCAAGTTTATAAAATATTTTTCTCTCCCATTTAATTCAACTACATGCAAGCTTTATATTCAAGTGAATAAAAAATTAGAATTGCATGATGCATCATTCATTTAGGTAGTTGCATTTAGATTAGATTGCATTGCATGGCATTCCACCACTTTAACCTAACATTAATCTTGGACTTAGCATGAGGACATGCTATTGTTTAAGTGTGGGGAGGTTGATAAACCCATATTTTATGATATATTTTGTGCTTAATCTGAGTGATTTATTCAATCCTTCACCCACTTATTCATATTAATTGCATGGTTTTACTTTCCCTTCCTTATTATGTGATGTATGTGAAAAACATGTTTCCTATGCTTTAAAATTAATTATTTTAATTACCTTTATTTCCATTCGATGTCGTGATTAGTGTGTTGAGTAGTTTCAGATCTTCTAAGGTAGGAATGACTCAAAGGATGGAAAGAAAACATACGAAAATGGAAGGAAAGCATAAAACGGAGTTTGTGAAGAAACTGGCAGCCACGCGATCGCATGGACGACGCGGTCGCATGACTGACGTGACCGCGTGACAAGGAAAAACTCCCAATGACGCGACCGCGTGACCCACGCAGACGCGTGACAGAGGCCACGCACCAGAAATTGCAGAAAACGCTCATAGCGAATTCTGAAGCCCTTTTTGGCCCAAATCCAAGTCCAAAAGGCATAGACCAGAGGTTATGAAGTGGGGGAATGCATCCATTCAGAAGAGAGTCTCCACTTTTAGTTAGTTTTCATGATTTAGATTTAGTTTAGAGAGTGGTTCTCTCCTCTCTCTTCTCTCTTTTAGGATTAGGATTTAGAATTAGGATTTTATGCGCTTTCAGGATTATCTCTTTATCAGGTTCAATATTCCTTTTTATTATTTTCTCAATTTAATTATGAATTCTTCCATGTTACAGATTACTGATGCCAGGGTATTTTGGCCAGTTTCACTGACCTTTTCTTTACTGTTTTTAGGGTAGTTTCATGTATTTTCTTAGAAAATAAGCTAGTTTTGGGTAGATATTCACTTACATCTTGATTCAAGCATACATTGTGCACTTTACATGATTTCATGAGGAATTTGCATGAATTTAAGGACAAAATTGGATGTTGCATTTCCCATGACTTGGACTAGAACTTTGATGCATGTTATTGCTTGATTTCAGGACAAAGGAAGCAAAGAAGAACCACATTAGTGGCTACGTTAGTTACACTAACGTTAACACTAACATGGAATGGGAGTAACTTGTAAAGTTAATGAGAAAAGTGATTGCCAATAACACTCTCGAAGCCATCATTGCCCACGTTAACTAAGTTAACGTGAACTCTAACGTGGAAGTAAAGAAATGGAGCCAACGTTAGTGACACTTAACATTATCACTAACGTTGGACCAAGATCATGAGTGGCCACGTTAGAGTCCACGTTAACTTAGTTAACGTGGCCTCTAACGTTAAGAAGAAAGGGGGGGAGCCAACGTTAGTGACACTCACCATTGTCACTAACGTTGGCCAAAGCACATTAAGCCACGTTAACTCCCACGTTAACCTAGTTAACGTGGAAGCTAACGTGAAGGAACAAAGTGGTCAACAACGTTAGTGACACTCAACATTGTCACTAATGTTGGAAGAACACAAGCCCCCAATGAGCCACGTTGACTCCCACGTTAACCTAGTTAACGTGGAAGCTAACGTGAAGAAAGAAGGTGATCACCAACGTTAGTGACACCCAACATTGTCACTAACGTTGGAAGGAGCCACACATGCTACCATGAGCCACGTTAACTCCCACGTTAACTTAGTTAACGTGGAAGCTAACGTGGATAAGGGAAAGATGAGCCAACGTTAGTGACACTTAACTTTGTCACTAACGTTGGAGATGGCTAGCAAGGCCACGTTAGAAGCCACGTTAACCTAGTTAACGTGGAATCTAATGTGGAAAATAGGGGCAATTTGGAACGTTAGTGACAATGGTAAGTGTCACTAACGTTCTCGAAGGATGCAAGCCTACGTTAAAAGAGCCACGTTAACTAAGTTAACATGGACTCTAACATAGGGAAGGGGTAGGCTTCTCAATGGGAAAGTTTAACGTGTGCGAAGGACATAGTAGAAACGTTAGTGGCAACGTTTGTGCCACTAACGTTGAGGTTAACGTGGCTTTTAACTCTTTTAACTTTCGTTAGTGAAAAAGGTGATTGTCACTAACGTTCTCGAACCCATATTTTCACTGAACGTTAACACCACTAACTTCCTGAGCCAAAGCCCCTGCCCACTTCATACTTTCTCTCTGCAAGTAAAAGCTAAGCCCAATGAAGAAGAGAACTGCTTCCAACTCAAGATCCAAAGGCCCAAGACTTGAAGAATCAACTAGAAGAACAGAAGAGTAGTATATATAGGAGTATCTTTGAAATATTTTAGAGAGTTGGAAATTATAGGGAGACTCTTAGCATAGAACTACTCTCTGTATTTACTTTCTCTGCACTTCTAAGTTTTCATCATGTATTCTCCATCTTTATTTTCATTTTTCAGAGCTATGAACAACTAAACCCCTGTCATTGGGTTAGGGAGCTCTGTTGTAATTTGATGGATCAATACTAGTTTTCATTATTCTTCTTCTATCTTTTCTCTTGATTTTACTTGAAAGCTTTCGATCTTCATCCAATTGGGTAGTTATCTTGGAAAAGAAGCTATTCATACTTGGATCTCTTCTGAACCTTGAAAGAGGAATGAAGAGATCAAGCTAGAAATGCTTTCTCATGCTGGACCAAATTGGGTTT
>NC_029793.2:37492649-37493723 GCF_000816755.2 Arachis ipaensis | reverse complement strand
TTAACTAAGTTAACGTGGACTCTAACGTAGGGAAGGGGGAGGCTTCTCAACATTATTGGGAAAGTTGAGTCCTAATAACGTGTGCGAAGGACATAGTAGAAACGTTAGTGGCAACGTTTGTGCCACTAACGTTGAGGTTAACGTGGCTTTTAACTTTGGTGAGGAACGTTAGTGAAAAAGGTGATTGTCACTAACGTTCTCGAACCCATATTTTCACTGAACGTTAACACCACTAACTTCCTGAGTAGTGAAAAAGGTGATTGTCACTAACGTTCTCGAACCCATATTTTCACTGAACGTTAACACCACTAACTTCCTGAGCCAAAGACCCTGCCCACTTCATACTTTCTCTCTGCAAGTAAAAGTTAAGCCCAATGAAGAAGAGAACTGCTTCAAACTCAAGACCCAAAGGCCCAAGACTTGAAGAATCAACTAGAAGAACAGAAGAGTAGTATATATAGGAGTAGCTTTGAAATATTTTAGAGAGTTGGAAATTATAGGGAGACTCTTAGCATAGAACTACTCTCTGTATTTACTTTCTCTGTACTCTAAGTTTTTATCATGTATTCTCCATCTTTGTTTTCATTTTTCATATCTATGAACAACTAAACCCTTGTCATTGGGTTAGGGAGCTCTGTTGTAATTTGATGGATCAATACTAGTTTTCATTATTCTTCTTCTATCTTTTCTCTTGATTTTACTTGAAAGCTTTCGATCTTCATCCAATTGAGTAGTTATCTTGGAAAAGAAGCTATTCATACTTGGATCTCTTCTAAACCTTTTAAAGAAGAATGAAGAGATCAAGCTAGAAATGCTTTCTCATACTGGACCAAATTGGGTTTGGATGGATATGTGACTATAATCCTCTCAACACTTGGTTTGGGAAATGCATGTGGTATAATCAGTGACCATACTTCATCTCTTCTCATGAGCAATTGACCAAGGAATTGGCTATTGATCAAGATTTGAGAGATTGAATTACAAGAAATTATAATTCAATCACTTAAGATTGCCAAGGAGATCAATGAGTGCATTGATTGAGGAAAAGATGAAAATGAAATTGATCCGGAGAAT
>NC_029793.2:37486879-37489929 GCF_000816755.2 Arachis ipaensis | reverse complement strand
GATTGAGCATTTTATTTTTGTTTGATTTAAATTTCTGTTTGAGTCATTTACTTTCTGTTTTAGATAACTTCTTCCCTTCCCCCTTACTTTTTCTTTGTTATTTACTATTCATCTCACTAACCCCCTAACTGTTTGATATATTGCATCACTCACACTAACAGTAATTCTGACAGATATACTTTCTGCACCTATTCTCTTTGCTTGTACTTGTTGGTTGTATGATAGGGAGAAGAAGCGGGGCTTCAACTTGCTTTGATTCTGAACCTGAGAGAACCTTCCTTAGACTAAGGAGGGAGGCAAGAGAAAAACGTGTAGTTGGTGCTGAAGAAGAGGAGGAACACTTTGAGGAATACTTTGAACCAAACATGGAAGAAAACATGGAAAACCATCATGAAGAAGAGGCTCACAACCATAGCAGAGGAGGTCGAGCAAAGCATGCTGGGGAGGATAGAAGAGTTTTAGGCTCTTATATCAATCCAAACCCAGGAAACTGTGGAAGTAGCATTCAAAAGCCAACCATCCATGCCAACAATTTTGAACTGAAGCCATAGCTCATCACCCTTGTTCAGAACAACTGTTCGTTCGGAGGGGGTGTCTAAGAGGACCCCAATCAACATCTAACCACCTTCCTGAGAATACGTGACACAGTGAAATCTAATGGTGTTCATCCTGACGCCTATAGACTGCTCTTATTTCCATTCTCACTCAGGGATAAGGCAGCCAAGTGGCTGGAATCTTTCCCAAGGGATCAATAGGCTGAGAGCTGAGGTCCAAACTTTCAGGCAACAAGATGGTGAGACTCTATATGAAGCATGGGAGAGGTTTAAAGACTTAACAAGGAGGTGCCCACCAGATATGTTCAACGAATGGGTGCAGCTGCACATTTTCTATGAAGGGCTCTCTTATGAGTCAAAGAAGGTCGTAGACCATTCATCCGGAGGATCTTTGAACAAGAAGAAGACTATTGAGGAAGCCATAGATGTCATTGAAACAGTAGCAGAGAACGACTACTTCTATGCTTCCGAAAGAGGGAACACAAGAGGAGTAATGGAGCTAAACAATGTAGATGCTCTGCTGGCCCAAAACAAGCTCATTACGCAGCAGCTGGCTGACCTCACCAAGAAGATGGAGAGGAACCAAGTAGCAGCAGTCTCCACTTCATCAACAACCCAAGAAGGAGTGAATGAAGAAGCAGAGGGTAGTCAGGAGTAAGCCAACTACATTGGGAATTCACCTAGGCATAACCATGATCCATACTCCAAGACCTACAACCCTGGATGGAGGAATCACCCAAACTTTGGGTGGAGAAATCAACAAGACCAAAGCCTTGATCAAAGACGCCCAAATCCAAACAATGCAGCCACCTAACACTTCACATCTAGACCATATCAACACCCCCATAACAACAACTCCCCACATTCATATCAAGGCCAGAATAACCCTACTCAGCCTGACCTGTCATCATTTGATGAAAGAATCTCAAGGATTGAGAATCTATTTGAAGGCCTAAGCAAGGAGATTCAAGACAACAAGGTCTTCAAGGAGGAAGTGCGAGCCAGTTTCAAGAACCAGGGAGACACAATCAAGAGGTTGGAATCTCAAGTAGGATATCTCTCTAAGCAAATTCCCAAACCCACAGATGGATTCCCAAGTGACACAGAGAAGAATCCGAGAGGTGAAACAAAGAAGGTAAGATGGGAAGATTGCAAGATGGTCACTATAAGTGATAAGGAGATAGAGGAAACAAGCATTGAGGCACCACCAACATATCTGAGAACCCCACTGAATGATGAACAAGGAAAACAGCAATCGTCACAGCTCAAGGAGAAGCTGGAGGAACCTAAACCACCAGAGGCATGTGAAGACAACAACAAAATTCACTTAAAAGAAGAAGTCGCCAAGAGCAGGGAAGCATCAAAAGGGACAAAGAAGAAGGTACCAAGGGGGTGGAGGAACAAGAAGATCCCTACGGAAGGCCTCTCTCCAGGAGATAAAGTGATTTCAGCTTACTTCCCAGATATCCCCCCTAATCTCCCCACTGTACCATCCCAGTTACCTAAGGTCTTCACTATCAACAGAGTTCTTTCCTTGGAACATGTAGAGATCATTGATACAACCAATGGATATAAGTCCAAGGCAAGAGGGGAGGACTTGAAGCATTATCAACCACCCTGATGAAGGAGAAATGTCAAGCTAGTGACGCTAAAGAAGCACTTCATGGGAGGTAACCCATGTTTTATTAGCTTTTACTAGTGAATAAGTCAATATTCATAAATTCCAACCCAAACTTGGTGAAGTCCTTATATTGCAGTATATAGTGAAGAATAAGTTTGGTGTTCAAAGCGTACCAAGAAAGCATGAATGCAACAGAGAGCATTCTAGTCTTGGAGCTTTGAATAGAACTTTTCATCACAATGCTTCAAACTAAGTTTGGTGTCACCCCATGGTGCCACCAAAATGCATAAAGGGATACACAGTTAGTTAGTTAGTTGGAGTCCATGAATAAACAATCTAATCTTTTCTTCTCTTTATTATTTTAGCCGTAAAAATCTAAATTGATTTTTTTATGATATTTCTTACTTTTCTTGTTTGATCTTTATAGGGAAAGGAAAGGAAGGAACCGATGGAGAACATTCCCTTCGACAAGAAGAGATTCAAGAGTGCCTTCCATGAACGAGAATTTGAGCGGATAAAGCTCAAAAAGATACTGCCCGAGTTAATCTTCCAAATCAATGAAGACGAATGCCCACAGATTCGGGAGAAGATTGAAGAAAGAGGGTGGCAATTGCTAACCAATCCAGAGGGGAAGATCAACACAAACCTCATCAAAGAGTTCTACGCAAATGTGGTCAGAGAAGACAAAACCAGAGCCCCAACCTTCAAAAGCTATGTAAGGGGAAAGGAGGTAGACTTCAGCCCAAATGCTATAATAAGAACTCTTCACCTGAAATCACCACACTTTGATGAGCCTAGCTATCATGCAAGGATAAGTAAAAGCCAAGACAATGATAAGCTCACTGAGATAGTGACTGACATCTGTGTTATAGCAG
>NC_029793.2:37465079-37486858 GCF_000816755.2 Arachis ipaensis | reverse complement strand
TGAATATGAATCACCTTCTAAGAGCTATTGAAGATTTGGGGATGAGACATATGGAAGGACAAGAGCAAATATTGAACTGGATGAGCCAACAAGAAGAGTGGAAGAAACAACAAATAGAGCAGTAACAGGAACAATACTCCCAGCTCACTCAAACCATCCACCAAGTTACTGAGAGGCAAGAACGTCAAGATAAGCATTTGCAGGAACTCAATCAGCGACAAATAGCCCAGATGAAAGCATTCAATGAGTTCACTGTACTTAATGAAGGACGGCAACTACATCGGGAGGAGTTCAATGTCAACACTCAAGCCAAGTTGAACTACATGTCCAGTAATATGCATCATCTACACTATGCCATCCCTACATATGATGAGGTCCAAAAAGATTTTGTAGAACAAGAAGAGAGAAAAGTGAAACAGCAAAAGGAAACACTCAAGAAGAAGATGGAAGATGGTGGTTTCTGGAAGAAGCTGCTTGGAAAAGGCAAGGGAAGTGGGAGCACAAGCAATCAAGAAGGAGAGCATGGACATCCACAAGAGTAAAAGGTGGTGGAGTTCCTTCTTTGGTCCATCTTTCTCTATGTTTTAAATAAGGAAGATCTTGTATGAAATAGAACTTGTTTCCATTTCAGTTTAAACATTTCTAAATTCTTTCTTTTAAGTTTTTGTTGAAAAGGTTTATGATATCTAGTCTTTATGTTACTGCATCATTTCTTTACTTACTTGTATGCTTGTCCCTTTTGAATCAAATGAAAAGAGAATGATTGTTTTCAAAAGACCAGAGTGGAGTTCATACTAGGGAGTAAGTCCATGAGTTTGTGGTGTGGTCATAAGTTAGCTAAGTTGGTTCAACCATAAGGTGGGAAGACAACTATCTGTCAGGAATACTATGCTGCCAACATTAGTGACACTCAACATTGTCACTAACGTTGGCCAAAGCACATTAAGTCACGTTAACTCCCACGTTAACCTAGTTAACGTGGAAGCTAACGTGAAGGAACAAAGTGGTCGACAACGTTAGTGACACTCAACATTGTCACTAACGTTGGAAGAACACAAGCCCCCAATGAGCCACGTTGACTCCCACGTTAACCTAGTTAACGTGGAAGCTAACGTGAAGAAAGAAGGTGATCACCAACGTTAGTGACACCCAACATTGTCACTAACGTTGGAAGGAGCCACACATGTCACCTTGAGCCACGTTAACTCCCATGTTAACTTAGTTAACGTGGAAGCTAACGTGGATAAGGGAAAGATGAGCCAACGTTAGTGACACTCAACTTTGTCACTAACGTTGGAGATGGCTAGCAAGGCCACGTTAGAAGCCACATTAACCTAGTTAACGTGGACTCTAACGTGGAAAATAGGGGCAATTTGGAACGTTAGTGACAATGGTAAGTGTCACTAACGTTCTCGAAGGATGGCAAGCCTACGTTAAAAGAGCCACGTTAACTAAGTTAACATGGACTCTAACGTAGGGAAGGGGGAGGCTTCTCAACGTTATTGGGAAAGTTGAGTCCCAATAACGTGTGCGAAGGACATAGTGGAAATGTTTGTGCCACTAATGTTGAGGTTAACGTGGCTTTTAACTTTGGTGAGGAACGTTAGCAAAAAAGGTGATTGTCACTAACGTTCTCGAACCCATATTTTCACTGAACATTAACACCACTAACTTCCTGAGCCAAAGCCCCTGCCCACTTCATACTTTCTCTCTGCAAGTAAAAGCTAAGCCCAATGAAGAAGAGAACTGCTTCAAACTCAAGACTCAAAGGCCCAAGACTTGAAGAATCAACTAGAAGAACAGAAGAGTAGTATATATAGGAGTAGCTTTGAAATATTTTAGAGAGTTGGAAATTATAGGGAGACTCTTAGCATAGAACTACTCTCTGTATTTACTTTCTCTGCACTCTAAGTTTTCATCATGTATTCTCCATCTTTGTTTTCATTTTTCAGAGCTATGAACAACTAAACCCTTGTCATTGGGTTAGGGAGCTCTGTTGTAATTTGATGGATCAATACTAGTTTTCATTATGTCATTTACATTTATGAGCAATTCCCCCATTCCCATTTAAGATTCTGCAATTTACTTTCTGTCATTTACTTTCCCGCCATTTAATTTTCTGCACTTCTCAACTAAATTTCTGGATTCGCTCAACTAGAACATTCCTCTAATTAAAGTTGCTTGATCAATCAATCCTTGTGGGATTCGACCTCACTCTATTGTGAGTTTTTACTTGACGACAAATTCGGTACACTTGCCGAAGGAAATTTGTTGTGAGACAAGTTTTCCGTGCATCAATTACTCTTTTGAATTAATGTTATTTGAGGTATTTCAGTTTAATATTGCTTTCTTTTATTTACATTATTGTTATTCCCATCTGAAGGCATTTTTATTCCAGTAGATTTATTTTTCTCCTTTTGGTCTTGGTTAGGAAATCAGTAACTCAGGAGTTATGAAACTCAAACATGATTGATAATTGTTATCTTTGTTAATTAAATTGAACTTCAATAATCCCAATCTTTTCTTAGGAAATAAATAGGATCCGAAGATCAAACCAATTAATCCATTGACCTTCCTTTACCTTAGTAAAGGTTAACAAAGTGGAATTAAGATTCAATTCTCATTATCATTGATAAGGATAACTAGGATAGGACCTCCAATTTCTCATACCTTGCCAAAAGTTTATTTACAGTCATTTATTTATTTTACTTGCCATTCAAATTGCTTGTTCTTCATTTACTTTATTTGCTAATTAAACTATTCACTCCTCATTCTCAAAACTCCAATTTACAATCTCCATAACCAATAATAAGAACATACTTCCCGCAGTTCCTTGAGAAGATGACCCGAGGTTTGAATACTTCGGTTATCAATTTATTTAGGGGTTTGTTACTTGTGACAACCAAAACGTTTGTAAGAAAGGACTTTTGTTGGTTTAGAAGCTATACCTGCAACAAGGATTTATCTGCAAATTTCTAGACCACGCAATAGTTCTCTCTTCATAGAGCAACAGTAGCTTACTTCTTACTTGACCACAGATTCAAGGACTGTCCAAGAAAGCAATAAATTCCTGAAGTACTTCTTCTATCAACACGGTCTCTGACAAAATCTGAATCATAATAACCAACTACACAAAACTCATCAGATTTGGGATACCAAAGACCAAAATCAATAATGGCATTGATGTATCTAATGATCCTTTTTACAGCGAAAAGATATGATTCTTTTGGATGAGATTGAAATCTAGAACACATACCAACACTATAAATAATATCTGGTCTAGAGGATGTTAGATACATTAGTGATCCTATCATATCTCTATACCTTATTTCATCCATATTTTTCTCTTTTTCATCTTTCTCAAGTTTGGAATTTGGATGCATAGGTGTACTCATTGGTTTGAAGTTTTCTAAACCAAATTTCTTTACTAACTCCTTGGCATATTTACCTTCTTGCACAAAAATTTCACTGGGAGTTTGTTTGATTTGGAGTCCTAGGAAGAAGGTGAGTTCTCTCATCATACTCATATCGAACTCACTAGTTATTAAGTTTCCAAAATCAGCACACAAGGCTTCATTAGCTGATCCAAACACAATGTCATCTACATAAACTTGAACAAGTATGAAATGATCATTAGATTCTTTAATAAAAAAGAAGTAGTGTCCGTAGTACCCCTTTGAAAATCATTTTTCAACAAGAAAGAGTTAAGTCTTTCATACCAAGTTCTTGGATCTTGTCTCAAACCATAAAGTGCTTTAGAGAGTTTAAAAATATGGTTTGAAAAATTTTTATTTTCAAAACCAGGGGATTGTGCTACGTATACTTCCCTATCAATAAATCCATTCAAAAAGGCACATTTAACATCCATTTGAAAAACTTTAAACCCTTTGTGGGCTGCATATTCAAGCAATAATCTTATTGCTTCCATTCTTGCAATCGGAGCAAATGACTCATCAAAGTCAATGCCCTCCTCTTGGTCATACCATTGAGCTACTAATCTAGCTTTATTTCTAACAACACTACCATTCTCACCCATTTTATTTCTAAAGATCCATTTGGTACCTGTTACCTTCTTACCATTTGGATTAGGCACCAAAGTCCAAACCTCATTCTTTTTAAATTGGACCAATTCTTCTTCCATTGCCTTGATCCAAGAAGGATCATCAAGGACTTCCTTCACATTTTGGGGTTTCACTTGTGATATGAGAGAAAGATTATTGAGTTTGACCTCTTTTCTACTTGAGGATCTTGTGGCAACTCCATGAGGTGAATCTCCAATAATAAACTCATGTGGATAGTTCTTCAAGAACTTCCATTCTCTGGATTTTGGTGAACTGATCTTAGGTTGGGTATGATTGAGTTCTGCATTGTTGAGATTTCCAGAGTTCTCTGCTTCAGTAGGAGACAAAACAGAATTGTCTCCTACATTTTGTTCTGCAGAATCAGGAACACCATTTTGCAATGTGGGTTCTGATGTGTTTTTATTTTGATTTTTTCAGGGCTTAATTCAGTTTTAATTCCTGCATCATTCTCCTCAATAACACTTGAAATGGAGTTAGAAACACAAAATGTAACATGTATGGACTTCTCTATGATTCTATGTTCCTTGAGGTAAACTCTATATCCTTTACTAGTGGTTGAATAACCAACAAAAGTCCCTTCATAAGGTTTTGGATCAAACTTTTCAAGATTGCTTTAGTATTTAAACAAAGCATCTACATCCAAAAACATGAAAATACTTAAGGTTCGGTGGTATTTCTTTCCAAAGCTCTTATGGTGTTTTTTTTAAGACTTTTCGAATGATAGTTCGGTTCAAAATATAACATGCAGTGTTTACTGCTTCAGCCCATAAAAATTTTGGAATATCATTTTTACAAAGCATTGCCCTATCCATTTTCATAAAGGCTTCTATTTCTCCTTTCAACAATCCTATTTTGTTGAGGTGTTCTAGGACATAAAAAATTATGAGTAATTCCAAATTTATCACAAAAAAATTCGAACTCTTGGTTTCAAAATTCTTTTCCATGGTCACTTCTTATGGAAATAATTTTTGAATCTTTTTCATTTTAAATCTTTTTGCATAAAGTTGAAAAAGCAAAGAAAGCATTATTCTTATGAGCTAAGAAAAGAACTCATCTAAACCTAGTATAGTCAACAACCACCACTAAACCATAATATTTACCACTTAGGCTTTAATTCCTAGTAGGACCAAAAAGATCAATATGTAGCATTTTCAATGGCCTTTTAGTTGAGATGTCATCCTTGGGCTTAAAAGAATTTTTAGTTTGTTTTTCCAATTGACAAGTATCACAAGTGATGTCTTTGTTAAATTTAATTTTTGGAAGACTTCTAACGAAATTCTTTTTCAAAAATTTAGAAATTTAAAACATGCTAGCATGTCCCAATTTCTTATGCCATAACCATTTTTGTTTCAATGGAAGTAAAACAAGGTACATTTTGTTCTTTTAGTTCCTCCAAGGTGAGTCCATACACATTATTGTATCTTTTAGCTACAAATAAAATTTCACTAGAATTTTCACATACAACTAAGTATTCTAACATTTTGAAAATAACCAAATAACCTAAATCACATAATTGGCTAATGCTTAGAAGATTATGTTTCAATCCATCAACAAAGAAAACATTATTAATGAAGGTGGAGAAACTCTTACTAACTTTACCTATCACCACAATCTTTCCCTTTCTATTATCATCGAAAGTCACAAAGCCTCCATCGTATTTGTCAAGCTTGATGAAGAATGTGGACTTTTTGGTCATGTGCCTAGAGCATCCATTATCCAAGTACCACATGTCATTCTTCTTCTTAGATGCTAGGCAAAACTCATTATTGTGACTGTGGTCGGTGATGAGCGAATATTTTATACGCTTTTTGACATCATTTTCATATAGTTTTTAGTAGTTTTTATTAAGTTTTTATAAGTTTTAGTGTTAAATTCACATTTTTGGATTCCACTATGAATTTTTGTGTTTTTGGGCAATTTCAGGTATATTTTGGTTGAAATTGAGGAGCTGGACAGAAGTCTGATTCAGAGACAGAGAAAGCACTGCAGATGCTGTCGGGATCTAACATACCTGCATTCAGAAAAGCTTCTCTGGAGCTAAAGAAGTCCAAAATCGAGTGCTCTCAATGGCTATGGAAAGCTGATGTCCAGAGCTTTCCAGAAATATATAATTATCCATACTTTGCTTCGGATTAGAAGGCCCAAAACTGGCATGCAACTCCAGCCTCCTGCCCCCTTCCAGGCGTCCAGCGCCCAAAAGTAGAGACCAGCATCCAAACGCCCAAAGAAGACCCCTAGTTGGCATTCCACGCCCAAGGAGTCTCATAGCACGTGGATCTCATCAAAACTCAGCCCAAACACTCACTAAGTGGGCCTTAGAAGTGGATTTTAGCACTAAATAGACTATTTTATCCTTACTAGTCATCCGTTTAGTATTTAAGGGATTTTATTCCTGTAATTTAGGAGATTTTGGAACCTTTTACACCTCTCACTGAGGGAGGTCTACCATATTTTCGTTTACTTTATGTTTTTACTTTCAGTATGAGTTTCTAAACCTCCTAAGTTGAGGGGAGTAGCCCTGCTGAGTCTTATGAATTAATAAAAGTATTATTATTTCTTCTTCGATCCGTGTTTGATCTATCTCTAAGATGTATATCTCGATCTTCATCGTGGTGAATAGGATGATCTAACCAATTAGCTCTGTTCATCACATTAAGATGAACGTGCCTGACAAACACTCACATCTACTTGGGTTCGTGTGAATACTCGAAAGGAAAAGCACGAGCCAATAGCTATGTTTATACATCTCTCAGACGGTTAATCCATGACTTCGTTGGGGACTTCTCGAGACACCAGTTCAGCCAATTTTCGGGGAGATTAGGGTCTCAATTGTATAGGCTAGAATCCAAAGAAGCAGCGTTCTCTAATCCAGAATATTCGACCTTGTCTGTGACATTTTGAGTAGGATCGCAAAAAGAATGGACTGCTATGCGCTTCACCCTTCATCAGATTGAGTAACCACGGCCGATGGCCATGGCCATGTTCATTCTGTAGCAGAGGAGATCAATGACCACGGGCAATGACTTTGATCACTTACAGCCTACCATAGAAGAAGATTACTCATAAGCAAAGAAGACAGTAGTACCAGAGTTACTTCAGAAAGACAAAGCAACTCCGACTCTCAACTCTATTCTCATCATATAATTCCTAATATCTAACTTCTAATCCAACAAATTCCTTCTGATTCCACCTGACTAAGAGCTACAAGACAACCATAGCTTGCTTCAAGCCACAATCCTCGTGGGATCGACCCTGACTCGCTCAGGTATTACTTGGACAACCCAGTGCACTTGCTGGTACTGCCTGCCGTACGGAAACTGTGGGGGTTGCGTATGCACGCACCAAATTTTTGGCACCGTTACCGGAGATTGTTGAGTTTGGACAAACTGCGGGATTGTCTTGCTCCCTAAATCAGGTAATTTTTATTTTTCAGTTCTTTAATTTTTCGTTTTCTTCTTCTTATTTTTTCAAAAAATTCTAAAAAGTTTTTCAAAAATATTTTTCTTTTCTTTGTTCAATGCTTGTTCTTGGTTTGAGTCCTACAGGTTCATGCTTTTCAATTACAAAAAAATTTTAAAACTTTTAAAAACCTTTTTCATATAGTTTATTTTTGGCATCCTCAGAATTGTCTGAGTCCTTCTTTCTAAAATTTTTCAAAAATAATTTTTCTTTGTTTAAATCTTGTTTCAATTTTTAAGTTTGGTGTTTTCATATTTATTTTCTTGTGTTTTTTGAAAATTTTGTCTTCGTTTTCTAAAAATTTTAAGTTTGGTGTTCTTTTTATATTCTTGTGTTCTTTGATTCATAAAATTTTGTTCTTGGTGTTCTTGTGTTTCTTCAAAGTGTTCTTGCGTCTTGTATGTATTTTGATTTTAAAATTTTTAAGTTTGGTGTCCCTTGGTATTTTTCTCCAAAAATTTTCAAAAAACAAGGGTGCTAGATCAAAAAATTTTAAGTTTTGTTTTTTATGTGTTTTTCTCTTTCATCAATAAATTCAAAAAAATAAAAAAAAATATCTTTTCTAACTAATTTCTAACCAAATTTTCGAAAATTTAAAATAAAAATTCAGATTTCAATTTTAAAATTTTATCTTATCATATCTTAGTTGTCAAGTTTCAAAAATCAAATCCTTTCAAAAATAAAAATCATACATTTTTCAAAATCTTATCTTTTTCAAAATTTTATCATATCCTTTTCAAAATTTAAAAATCTTATCTTATCTTTTTCAAAATTTTAAATTTTAAAATTAAAATTTCACTTTTTAAAAAATTAAATCTTTTTCAAAATCAAATTTCAAAATCTTATCTTTTTAAAATCTTTTTTAAATCTTTTTAGTTTCTTATCTTATCTTTTCTAACTTCCAATTTTAAAATCATATCTTTTTCAAATCTTTTAAATTTCTATCTTATCTTTTTCTAATTTCAAATTTTAATTTCAAAATCTTCTCTTATCTTATCTTCTATTTTAAATTAATATCTTTTCTTAATTAATATCTTATCTTCTCTCTCATCTTTTTCAAAACCTCCTAACTAACTCTTCTATTCTTAATTTTCGAAAATATCTCTCTTCTTCTCTCTCATGTTTTTCAAAACTTCTTAACTAACTCTTCTCTTCCTTAATTTTTGAAAACTATTTCTCTTCTTCTATTTCTTCTTTTTCAAAACTACCTAACTACCTCTCATCTCTCTTAATTTTCGAAAATTTCTTCTTCTCTTCCCTCCTCTATTTTCGAAAATTTAACAATTAAAATTCAAATCTTTTTAAATTAATTTAAATTAATTTTTGAAAACTAATTAATTAATTAAAAAAAATTTTAATTGTTGTTTACTTTTTCTATTTATACTTCTTCTCTTCTCATCTCTATTTATTCAACTCTACTTCTCTCTTCGTCTACCTCAACTTCTTTCCTTTCTTCTTCACATCTAACTGGAAGCTCTTTGATCCAAGTGGCACAAAAAGCTTTCTTCTTTTCTCTTCTTCTCTTTTCTATTCTGACTTTAAGGAGGAGCTTCTTGCCAATTGGCACACAGAGCTTTCTTCTTTTCCATCTTTCTTCTTCTTTTATCTTCTCTTATTTACTCTTATCTACTATCTCCAAGTTATTTTTTTTCTTTTACTTCTTTTAATTCTTTTCTTTTTTTTTTCTTCTTCTTCCTTCTACTCTGACTCTAAGGAGGAGTTTCTTGCCTATTGGCGTAGTCTCTTCTTTCTTTCTTTTCTTCTTGTTTATGACCAGGAACAGGAATAAAGAACCCCTCTTGACTCCTGATCCTGAACCTGAAAAGACTCTGAGGAGGCGTTTACAACAAGCTAAAGCACAATACTCCGAAAGAGACCTCTCAGAAAGTTTTAAACAAGAAACAGAGGATATGGCCGAACCACAAGAGGAGTCTAGACAGGTCCTTGGTGACTTTACCATGCCTACATCTGCCTTTTATGGCAGAAGCATTGCTGTACCTGCCATTGGAGCTAACAATTTTGAGCTTAAGCCTCAGTTAGTCTATCTTCTGCAGCAGAACTGCAAATTTCATGGACTTTCACTGGAAGATCCACATCAGTTCATGGCAGAATTTTTATAGATCTGTGATACTGTAAAGACTAATGGAGTTAATCCTGAAGTCTACAAGCTGATGATCTTTCCCTTTGCTTTAAGAGACAGAGCTAAGTTCTGGTTGGATGCCCAACCTAGAGAGAGTCTTGACTCTTGGAAAAAGTTAGTTAATACTTTTCTTGTTAAGTTATTTCCTCCTCAAAAGATGAGCAAGATTAGAGTGGAAGTTCAAACCTTCAGACAAAGAGAAGGTGAATCCCTCTATGACGCTTGCGAAAGATACAAGCAACTGATCAAGAGATGTCCTCCTGACATGCTCTCAGAGTGGTCTATCATAGGCGTGTTCTATGATGGTTTGTCTGAGATGTCCAAAATTTCATTGGACAGCTCTGCAAGTGGATCTCTCCACTTGAAGAAAACGCCTACAGAAGCAAGAGAGCTCATTGAGATGGTTGCAAATAACCAATTCATATACACCTCTGAGAGGAATCCTGTAAATCATGGTACCTCTCAGAAGAAAAGAGTTCATGAAGTTGAGACTCTGAATGCTATCTTGGCTCAGAATAAGATCTTGACCTAACAAGTCAACATGATTTTTCAATATCTCACTGGGATGCAAACTGCAGCTGGCAGTAATCAGGAAGCTTCTCTTGAAGAAGAAGCTTATGATCCTGATCAACCCACCATGGAGGAGGTGAATTACATGGGAGAACCCTATGGAAACACTTACAATCCTTCATGGAGGAATCATCCTAACCTTTCTTGGAAGGATCAACAGAAACCTCAGCAAGGTTTCAATCAAGGTGGTAGGAACCAGAATAGGTTCAACAACAGACCATCATTCCTATCTTCTCAAAGGAATATGGAAACCTCTAAACAGAGCCTTTCTGACTTAGCCACTCTAGTTTCCAGCCTCACTAAGACCACTCATAGTTTCATTAATGAAACAAGGTCCTCCATTAGAAACTTGGAGGTACAGGTTGGTCAACTGAGCAAGAGGATCCCTGAGATCCTTCTAACACTCTTCCTAGTAATACTGAGGTTAATCCTAGAGAAGAATGCAAGGCCATAACCATGGAGGTTGAGGTCGAATTGGAGAAGAATGAGAAGACATTGAACGCCAGTGAAGAACCCCTCACTGGACATTCAACGCCCACCAGCCCAGCAAAGCTGGCATTGAACGCCAGCAAGGACATCCCTGCTGGGCGTTCCATGCTAGAGGGACTGGAGTTTAACGCCAGTCAGGGTGGACAGCAAGGGCGTTCAACGCCCAATAAGCTGACAGAACTAGCGTTGAATGCTAGTGAAAGCATACCCTTAAGAGCTTAAAGCCCACTCAAGAACCCTCTAGCTCAGAACCAAAGGAAACCATAAAGACAATAGAGGTTCCTTTTAATGCACTCCTACAGTGCATAAGTTCTAATGACTACTCATCCTCAAGTGAGGACACTAGGAAAGAGCAAGCTACTCGATACCTAGGAGCTCTTATGAGACTGAATGCCAAGATATTTGGTACAAAGCCTCTGGAAGAAGAACCTTAACTGCTTACCAAAGAACTCCATGCTTTAGTTCAGCAAGAGCTACCTCAGAAGCTTCCAAACCCTGGACGCTTTCTGATTCCTTGCATTATAGGCACCATGACCTTTAAAGAGGCTCTATGTGACCTAGGGTCAAGCATTAACCTCATGCCACTCTCTGTAATAGAGAAGCTGGGCATTCTTGAGGTACAAGCTGCACATGTCTCTTTAGAGATGGCAGACAAGACCATGAAGAAGCCATATGGCTTAGTGGAGGATGTCTTGGTTAAAGTTGAAAATCACTACATTCCTGCAAACTTCATAGTCTTGGACATAGGGAAGGATGAGGATGACTGTGCCATCCTTGGAAGACCTTTCCTAGCCACAGCTAATGCTATCATTCATGTGGCTAAGGTAGAATTAACCCTAAAGTAAGGGGAGGACTACATCTTATTCAAGATGCCTCATCCTAGCTCTCCCTTTAAAAAAGAGATAACAGTGCAACACCTAGTGTGCCAACCCTCTCTTTCTGTACAGAGCATTACAGAGTCCCCAAACATCAATTCTAAGTTTGGTGTTGGGCAGCCCTCAACAAGCTCTAAGCACAAAGGTACTAAAAAGAAAGTACCTAAAGGCTAGAAGGACAAGAGAGTCCCAACTGAAGGCCTCTCACTTGGCATGAGAGTTGTCTTCACTAAGAAGCCAGCCTTACCACATACAGTGAGTCGTGTCCTATCTCTAGAGCATGTAGAGCTTATTCATGAGAGGACAGGCAGAAGGTTCACTGTTAGGGGCAAAAATCTGAGCCCTTACTCACCTCCATAAGGAGACTAAAGGTCAAGCTAGTGATTTTAAAAGAACGCTTGTTGGGAGGCAACCCAACTTTACTCAACCATCTTTATTTTATTTTGTTTTTTTTCTTTCAGTTGTTAGAGTCATGATCATGTGTATCAGTCAAGAGACTGAATTCACAGCAGTAAAAACAGAACACTCCAAGGAGGAAGCCCTCATTGGGCATCCAACTCCCCAAGAGGGGAACATTGCAGGCATTGAACGCCAGCCAAGGAGCAGCCCCTGGGTGTTCAAACGCCAGTGCAGAGGAGCAGGGAATCTGGAATTCCCTAGCCTCTCAGGACCAAGAGGTCCCACAGAAGCTCCACCTACCCCACCTTCTCCTTCCCCATTGATCATATTTGCTCAAGGACGAGCAAAACTCTTAAGTTTGGTGTTGCAAAAGCTTTGCTTTGTGACTTCTACCACTCTTAAGTATAGAAGAAGAGGATGGAGCAAACTAGAAAGCATGCACATGAGCCTGTGCAGCCCCCATCAACAAAGACAAAGGAGTGACATAGAAGAGACCAAGCATCACATTGGATCCTCAAGGAGGAGCATTAGCCACCATCATTCAGGTGGATTCGTTCTCTTTTACACCCCTTTCCTGTTATTTCTCTATTTTCTATCTGTTTATTTGTTCTCTTGTTTTAGTTGCATGAACATTTGCATTTGATGTCTTTAAGTTGTAAAATGTTCCATATATCTCTCACTATGCTTAAATAAAATTTTTATTGAAAAGAATTGAGAGATGCATGAATTTCTAGTTTTAAAATTAGATTAGTTTGATGTGGTGTCATTTGCTTTTGTTTTCTGAATGTATGAAATAAACAGTGCATATTTGAAGTTGAAATTTATGAATGTTGGCTCTTAAAAGAATAAGGAAAAAGGAAAAGTATTATTGGTGATCTGAAAAATCCAAAAATTGATTCTTGAAGCAAGAAAAAGCAGCAAAAAAAAAAAAGCAAAAGCTTGCATGCGAAAAAAAAAAGTGGCGAAAAATAAAAATAAAAAGCAAGCAGAAAAAGCCAATAACCCTTTAAACCAAAAGGAAAGGGTAAAAGGGCCCAAGACTTTGAGTATCAGTGGTTAGGAGGGCCCAAAGGAATAAAATCCTGGCCTAAGCGACTAAACCAAGCTGTCCCTAACCATGTGCTTGTGGCGTGAAGGTGTCAAGTGAAAAGCTTGAGACTGAGCGGTTAAAGTCGTGGTCCAAAGCAAAAAGAGTGTGCTTAAGAACTCTGGACACTCTATCTGGGGACTCTAGCAAAGCTGAGTCACAATCTGAAAAGGTTCACCCAGTTAAAGTGTCTGTGGCATGAATTTATCCGGTGGTAATACTGAAAAACAGAATGCTTAGGGTCACGGCCAAGACTCTAAAAGCTGTGTTCAAGAATCAAAATAAGCTTAAATAGGAAAGTCAATAATATCATCTGGATTCTAAGTTCCTAAGGATGCCAACATCTTTGAGTTTCAATGGATAATGAGATGCCAAAACTATTCAGAAGCAAAAAGCTACTAAGTCCCGCTCATTTGATTTTAACTAAGCTTCGTTTGAAACTTAGAAATTTATTCTTAATTTTCTTTTTTATCCTACTATATTTTTAGTTGCTTGGGGACAAGCAACGGTTTAAGTTTGGTGTTGTCATGAGCAGATATTTTATACGCTTTTTGACATCATTTTCATATAATTTTTAGTAGTTTTTATTTAGTTTTTATAGGTTTTAGTGTTAAAGTTACATTTTTGGATTCTACTATAAGCTTTTGTGTTTTTGGGCAATTTCAGGTATTTTCTGGCTGAAATTGAAGAGCTGGAGTAGAAGTCTGATTCAGAGACAGAGAAAGCACTGCAGATGCTATCCAGATCTGACTTGCCTGCATTCGGAAGAATTAAGAGCTTTTCTAGAGTTACAGAAGTCCAAATGGAGCGCTCTCAATAGCTATGGAAAGCTGACTTCCAAAGCTTTCCAGAAATGTATAATAGTCCATACTTTGCTTCAGAGGCCCAAAACTGGCGTCCAACGCCAGCCTCCTGTGCGCTTCCAGGCATCCAGCGCCCAAAAGCAGAGACCAGCGTCTAAACCCCCAAAGAAAACACCCTAACTGGAGTTCCACGCCCAAGGAGCCTCATAGCACGTAGATCTCATTAAAGCTCAGCCCAATCACTCACTAAGTGGGCCCCAGAAATGGATTTTAGCACTAAATAGACTATTTTACCCTTACTAGTCATTTGTTTAGTATTTAAAGGATTTTATTCATGTAATTTAGGAGATTTTGGAACCTTTTACACCTCTCACTAAGGGAGGTCTGCCATATTTTCATTTACTTTGTGTTTTTACTTTCAGTAAGAGTTTCTAAACCTCCTAGGTTGAGGGGAGGAGCCCTGCTAAGTCCTATGAATTAATAAAAGTATTACTGTTTCTTCTTCGATCCGTGTTTGATCTATCGCTAGGATGTATATCCCGATCTTCATCGTGGTGAATAGGATGATCTAACCAATTAGCTCTGTTCATCATATTAAGATGAACGTGCCTGACAAACACCCACATCTACTTGAGTTCGTGTGAATACTCGAAAGGAAAAGCACGAGCCAACAACTATGTTTATACATCTCTCAGACGGTTAATCCACAACTTCGTTGGGGACTTCTCGAGACACCAGTTCAGCCGATGTTTGGGGAGATTAAGGTCTCTGTAGTATAGGCTAGAATCTAAAGAAGCAGCGTTCTTTGATCCGGAATATTCGACCATATCTGTGGCGTTTTGAGTAGGATCGCCAAAAGAATGGACTGCTATGCGCTTCACCCTTCGTCAGATTGAGTAACCACGGCCGATGGCCACGGCCGTGTTCATTCTGTAGCAGAGGAGATCAATGACCATGGGCAATGGCTTTGATCACTTACAGCCTGCTGGTGCACGAAATTGTGATCATCAACAATGGCGCCAAAGACTTGGAGCTCTCAAACGTGAATCACACTTTGTCACAATTCCGCACAACTAACCAGCAACTGCACTGGGTTGTCCAAGTAATACCTTACGTGAGTAAGGGTCGATCCCACAGAGACTGTCGGCTTGAAGCAAGCTATGGTCATCTTGTAAATCTCAGTCAGGCAGATTCAAATGGTTATGGAGGATTGATAATTAAAGATAAATAAAATATAAAATAAAGATAGAGATAGAGATACTTATGTAACTCATTGGTAAGAATTTCAGATAAGTGTATGAAGATGCTTTGTTCCTCCTGAACCTCTGCTTTTCTATTGCCTTCTTCCAATCATTCATACTCCTTTCCATGGCAAGCTTTATGTTGGGCATCACCGTTGTCAATGGCTACTTCCTGTCCTCTCAGTGAAAATGTTCTACGCACGCTGTCACCGCACGGCTAATCATCTATCGGTTCTCGATCATGTTGGAATAGAATCCATTAATCCTTTTGCGTCTGTCACACGCCCAACACTCGCGAGTTTGAAGCTCGTCACAGTCATCCCTTCTCAGATCTACTCAGAATACCACAGACAAGGTTTAGACATTCCGGATCTCAGGAATGGCCGCCAATAATTCTAGCCTATACCACGAAGGTTCTAATCTTAGATTAGAAACCCAAGAGATACACATTCAAGCTTGTTTGCATGTAGAACGGAAGTGGTTGTCAGGCACGCGTTCATAGGTGAGAATGGTGATGAGTGTCACATAATCATCACATTCATCATGTTCTTGGGTGCGAATGAATATCTTGGAGAAGAAATAGACTTGAGTTGAATAGAAAAATAATAGTACTTTGCATTAATTCATGAAGAATAGCAGAGCTCCACACCTTAATCTATGGTGTGTAGAAACTCCACCGTTGAAAATACATAAGAACAAAAGAGTCTAGGAATGGCCGTGAGGCTAGTCCCCAAACGTGAAAAGGTCTATCAAAGTCTTTTTTGTAAAAGTCTGATCAAGTGTGAAAATACAATAGCAAAAGGTCCTATTTATAGAAAACTAGTAGCCTAGGGTTACAGAAATAGGTAATTAATGCAGAAATCTTTTTCCAGGCCCACTTGATATGTGCTTGGGCTGATCATTGAAGCTTTCATGTGTAGAGACTTTTCTTGGAGTTAAACGCCAGCTTTTGTGCCAGTTTGGGCGTTTAACTCCAGCTTTTATGCCAGTTCTGGCGTTTTGACGCCAGAATTTTTGTGCTGACTTGGAACGCCGGTTTGGGCCTTCAAATCTCGGGAAAAGTATAAACTATTATATATTTCTGAAAAGCCCAGGATGTCTACTTTCCAACGCAATTGAGAACGCGCCAATTGGGCTTCTATAGCTCCAGAAAATCCACTTCGAGTGCAGGGAGGTCAGAATCCAACAGCATCTGCAGTCCTTTTTCAGCCTCTGAATCAGATTTTTGCTCAGGTCCCTCAATTTCAGCCAGAAAATACCTGAAATCACAGAAAAACACACAAACTCATAGTAAAGTCCCGAAATGTGATTTTTATTTAAAAACTAATAAAAATATAATAAAAACTAACTAAAATATACTAAAAACATACTAAAAACAATGCCAAAAAGCGTATAAATTATCTGCTCATCACCTGCCATAAAAGAAGACCATTCACAAGCAAAGAAGACAGTAGTACCAGAATTACTTCAGAAAGACAAAGCAACTCCGACTCTCAACTCTATTCCCATCATATAATTCCTAATAGCTAACTTCTAATCCAACAACTTCCTTCTGATTCTACTTGACTAAGACCTACAAGACAACCATAGCTTTCTTCAAGCCACAATCCTCATGAGATCGACCTGACTCACTCAGGTATTACTTGGACGACCCAGTGCACTTGCTGGTACTGCCTGCCGTACAGAAAGTGTGGGGGTTGCGTACGCACACACCAGTCGGCCATTAAGCATGCTTGAGAATTGTTGTCAGACTCTGATGAATTGCCTAAAGTGGGTTAGGAATTTTTCTCAAAATAGAATTGGCGTTGCAAGTATAGTCCCAACCCAACAATCAACCAAGATCAAAGTTTAATTTTCCAAATTCAAATTATAACCGAGAGTAATGTCGTTCTCCCTTGGGATGTAATTGAAGTGTCACCCTTTCGGTTATGAGGAAAAAGGATTTTGAATTCAAATAACAAAAGATTAAAGGAACTAAGGAATAAAAGAACTAAGAAATGATCAAAATTGAAATTAATACAAGTCAAAAAGGGAATAAGATCAAAACTAGTGAAAATACTACTAATGCGTAAAAAGCCTTGACTTAGGAATAAGAATCCAAGGAATCCTATCATCGCCATAACCACAATTATGGTAATTATGATGAGTCAATCTCACTTCATCTACTCTAACATCGAGGAATAAGTCAAGCAAGCATAATTGACCTTAATCCATAAGTCCTAGCTAACTTACCAAATTAATTGGTAAAAAGCTAGCGTCAATGGAAACAAGAGTCAACTAACTACCCAAAAATTACCACTAAATGTCGGACATTATGACTCTAGTATCCTAGGACTCATTTCCCAAGCCAAGGTGTGAAAATCTACTCAAGATCCATAATTGGCATTTTCACAAACACCTTGTGGGAATAAAACCAAAACATGAGAAATTGTAAAGGAAAATGAAAACTTTATCCAAACTATTCACAAAACCAACTATAAACAAGCAATCAAGCATATATAAGGCATAAAACATGAAATTCATCAATCAAAACTGCAAGAACATAAAATTGCAAATATTAACAAAGTACTTGAACCAAAGAAAAATGAGAGTAAAGATGATGTAATTAAAGAGAAAATTGAGAGTACTTACAATAAAGATGAGTAAAAATCCAAAACCAAAGCTTGCTATAAAATGCTACAATAGAAATTTAGGAAACCCTAAGAAAGAATTTTCTATCTACAATACTCCTACTCCTATGGAAGCCTCCTACTACTAATGAAAAACTAACTAAAACTTAATAAAAGCCTAATAATAACTAATGCCTTCATATGTGGTCATTTCTCCTTCATATAACACTCCCATTCAATATCAAGCCTTCCAAAATTGGGCCAAAAGTCCCAAAAATCGTGGATCACATGTTTTATTAATGAATCCACATGCAGGGACCTGTGCATACGCACAGATGTGTACGCATGCACACTTCGCTGAATTTTCACTTGTGTGTGCGCACAGAGGGTTGTGCGTACGCACGCATGTTGATTTCCTTCTTGTGCGTACGCACCAGATGTTCTGCATACGCATACATGGCTGTATGCTTCTCCTTTATTTTCTTCATGTGTTCTCCCTTTGTACATGCTTCCTTCCACTTTTGCCTTGTCAATCTTGCCTCTAGGACCTAAAATCACTTAACAAATATGTCATGGTATCGAATGGCATAAAAGTGGGATTAAAATCACTAATTTAAGCACAAAAATGTATGTTTTCACATTTAGGATCAATTTAGGGATGAAACACAAAAGTATGCTATTTTGGTGGTTAAGTGTGAGTTTATGTGATGAAATCCATTCAAATCAAGCCAAAAATTATCATCAATGGACTCATCAGACTCTTCATCCTCTTCACTGTCGTTCTCTAGATCTTTCCAAGAAGCCATAAGGCTCTTCTTCTTGTCCTTCCAAGACTTCTCTTCTCTCTGCATCTTGGGACAGTCATATTTGTAATGTCCATCTTCTCTGCAGTTGTGGTAAATGACCTTACTGATGTCCTTCTTTGGATCCTTTGAGCTGACTTATTTGCTTTTTTCTTTCAGTCTCATCATCCTTCTAAGTTTCCTAGCAAAAAACACAATCTCGTCATCTGATAAACAGTCACTGGATTCATCATCCAATGATTCAGTACAAGATTTGAGAGTCACTCCTTTTTTTTGTATCATTTTTTATGTGAGTGATTTTATATGCTAGCAATTTTTCTCTTAGCTCATCATAGGTCATTTGGCTTAGCTTATTACTTTCTGAGATAACAGTAGTCTTAGTTTCTCACTCTTTTGTTAGGCTTCTTAGGACTTTCTTACCAGCAGTTGTTCGGAATGAGCAATCCCCATAGCATCCAAGCTATTAATGATGGTAGAGAACCTCTCAAATATGTCATCAATTGATTCTCATTCCTTCATATAAAATATTTTATACTCTTTGCGCAGCATGTCAATCCTCGTTTTCTTTACTTGTGCGGTGCCCTCATGTGTAACATGGAGCTTATCCTATATTTTTTTTTGCTGTTTTGCATCTTGAAACCTTCTGGTATTCCTGGAAACTGATTGCATAGTCCATCATGTTGACAGTTTTGGCATTCAGTTCCACCTTTTTTTTGTCATCGTCATTCTACTCTACTTTAACTTTGGGAGTAACTACGCCTTCGGTTCTTGTTTTGGTTAGAATATGGGGACCATTCATAATTATCTTCCAGAGGTTGTAATCTATGGATTGAACAAAGATCTTCATTCTTTTCTTCTAGTAGTTGTAGTTTTTACCGTTGAAAAATGGAGGTCTATTGTTTGATTGCCCTTCAATCAGTGTATAAGCCACTATGTTGGATCCCATGTTGTTTGCCGTCTGGATCTTTTCTCCAAGCTGTGAAGCTTGATCTCTTTGAGATTAAACTCTGATACCAATTGATGGATATCAGTGACTAAGAGAAAGGGGGGTTGAATCTTGGCCTCTTTTGATTTTTGCTTTCAAACTGGGATTCTGTTAAGACACTCTGAGTAAAAAAATAGGAGAACTCTCTGAATTTGTCTCTTGACGCGGTAAGAGTCAAAACAGAGTTTTGAACAAGGTGTATTGTAGTGAATTATAACTGGATACAGAATCAGGAGATACTTTTATTTTGTCTCTTAAAGTGCAGAACCAGAAACAGAGAAGAGAGGAAGAAGTAATATGGCCATATATCCTGGTTCGGCTACTAAGTGCAATGCAGCCTACATCTAGTCTCCATCACAACAATGATAGAATTTCACTATCTTTCAATAGAATTACATTCACCAATTCTCCCTAGGATTTTAACCAATCCTATCTGGGACAAATCCAATTTCTAACCCAAACTAGACTTGACTAGGAACTCCCCCTAGCTTTCAACAACAAAGTGCTAACCCAACTTGTAAGAGAATTCTCTCAAAATTATAACAACAAAACAAAAAAACTTGCAAAGGATTTCTGAAATAAACATAGGCTTTTCTCTAAGTCTAACTTTCTTGCCTTTTTTCACTCAATGACTTTTTCATACAAACCTCACTGTTATGCCTTTTACCATTGAAAACAAAGACAGACTAAAATGAGAAAATAAGATATTCAATGAGAACCATGAAGGAGAAGAATGAATAGCTTAGTGAGTTATGGGAACCTAAACGTTGTGCTCTCACTCCTTACTCCAATCATTGGCCGTTCACCCCTTTAACAGAGGAGTGAAGCTTCCAAGGCTTGAAACTTGCTTCAGCACATGTTTGACTTCTTCTCCCAAAAATCAGAAGCAACGACAGTGTGATAGAGGAGAGATAGGGTAGAAGCAGTGACCGAATCATACATGCATCCATACCTTCTATCTTCTCTTCAACCTTTTTCATCTTACTTGTTGAATCTGAACCCTTCATTCTTGCTTTGTCTCCAAGTCAGATTCTTGAACTTTGATTCACAGCAAAGCTCCGTGATCTTCAATATTTTCAATTTTCTACTTCTGTGCTTGCAAAGAGAGTATTTCTTCATCAAGCTTCAATGAAGCACAAATCTTGAAACTCCTTTTTGTGATTTCTCTTCGGATGTGATCTTTCCTTTTGTCCTAACCTCTTTGACTTATTGATGCCAGGGCATTTTGGCCAGTTTCACTGACCTTTTCTTTATTGTTTTAGGGTAGTTTCATGTACTTTCTTAGGAAATAAGCAAGTTTTGGGTAAATAATCACTTACATCTTGATTCAAGAAAACATTGTGAATTTTATATGATTTTATAAGAATTATGCATGGATTGAATGATAAAATGAATGATGCATGATCTCATGGGTAAGAACCTAGCTTTGATGCACTTTATTTGCTTGATTTTAGGACAAAGAAAGCAAGGAAGAGCCACGTTAGTAGACCACTAACGTGGAATGGGAGCTAGCTTGCAACGTTAATGAGAAAAGTGATCGCCAATAACGCCTTCGTGAGCTATCATAGCACACGTTATTTGCCACGTTAACTACGTTAACGTGGAGCTAACGTGGAAGAGAAGTAAAGCTCCAACATTAGTGGTAAAAGTGAATGCCACTAACGTTGGAAAAAGGGGCACACCTAGCCACGTTAAGAGTCACGTTAAGTACATTAACGTGAGCTCTAACGTAGAAGGAACAAAGAAGTGCCAACGTTAGTGACACTCACCTTTGTCACTAACGTTGGACTAAGCCACTATTAGCCACGTTAGTTGCCACGTTAATTGCATTAACGTGAAAGCTAACGTGGAGGAAAGGAATGATGAGCCAACGTTAGTGACACTCACCTTTGTCACTAACGTTGGAGATGGCTGTCACTACCACGTTAGAAGTCACATTAACCTAAGTAACGTGAACTCTAACGTGGGAAGAAGGGGTGATTGGAGCGTTAGTGACAAAGGTAAGTGTCACTAACGCTCTCAAGAACTAGAGGGGAGCTTTTGGATTGGGAGAACCACTCTCTGCATAATTTTACTTTCTCTGCAACTTCTAGTTTTATTTTCAGAATGCATTCTTCATTTATGCTTTCCATTTCCAGACCTATGAACAACTAAACCCCTATCATTGGGTTAGGGAGCTCTGTTGTAATTTGATGGATCAATAATAGTTTTCATTATTCTTCTTCTTTCTTTTCTCT
>NC_029793.2:37419838-37461369 GCF_000816755.2 Arachis ipaensis | reverse complement strand
TCTCCATTTTTGTTTTCCATTCCCAGAGCTATGAACAACTAAACCCCTTTCATTGGGTTAGGGAGCTCTGTTGTAATTTAATGGATCAATAATAGTTTTCATTATTCTTCTTCTTTCTTTTCTCTTGATTTTACTATAAAGCTTTCAATCTTTATCTAATTAGGTAGTTGTCTTGGAAAAGAAGCTATTCATACTTGGATCTCTTCGGAACCTTGGAAGGGGAATGAAGAGATCATGCTAGAAATGCTTTCTCATGTTGGACCAAATTGGGGTTCGGATGGATATAGTGACATATAATCATACCAACACTTTGATTTGGAAATACATGTGGTATAATCAGTGACCATACTTCATCTCTTCTCATGAGCAATTGGACCAAGGAATTGGCTATTGATCAAGATTTGAGAGATTGAATTACCAAGGAATTGGAATTCAATCACTTAAGATTGCCAAAGAGATCAATGAATGCATTGATTGAGGAAGAGATGAAAATGAACTTGATCCTGAGAATGCAACATCTCCTAAACCCAATGACTTCCCCATTTCTGATCTCACTCATTCTCTTTAATTTCTGCAATTTACTTTTATGCTCATCTTCCCAAATCCCCATTTAACATTCTACACTTTACTTTCCTCCATTTACATTCAGCTCTTTATTTCCAGTATTTACATTTTCTGCTATTTACTTTCCCGCCATTTAATTTCCTACAACTCTTACATCAAATTCTGATTAGCTCAACTAGAACATTCCTCTAATTAAAGTTGATTGACCAATCAATCCCTGTGGGATTCGACCTCAATGTGAGTTTTTACTTGACGACAATTCGGTATACTTGCCGAGGGAAATTGTTGAGAGACAAGTTTTCGTGCATCAAGTTTATGGCGCCGTTGCCGGGGATTGATTTTGTATCAACAATGATTAAATTGGTGGATAACTAGATTGAGCATTTTTTATTTTGTTTGATTTAATTTCATTTGAGTAATTCACTTTCAGTTTAGCCATTTTCTTCCTTTTCCCCTACCCTTTTCTTAGTTATTTACAATTCAGTTCACTAACCCACTAACTATTTGATATATTGCATCAATCACACTAACAGCATTTCTAACAAGAATACTCTCTGCATCTACTCCCTTCTTGCTTTTTCCTTGTTGGTTGTATGACAGGTAGAAGAAGCGGGACTTCAACTTCCTTTGATTCTGAACCTGAGAGGACCTTCCTTAGATTAAGGAGGGAAGCAAGAGGAAAGAGAGTAGTTGGTACGAAAGAAGAAGAGAAGTATTTTGAACCATACATGGATGAGAATATGGAGAACCATCATGAAGAAGAAGCTCACAACCATGGCAGAGAAGGCCCAGTGCATCATGCTGGGAAAGAGAGAAGAGTTCTGGGATCTTACATCAATCCAAACCCAGGAAACTGTGGAAGTAGCATCCAAAAGCCAACCATACATGCCAATAACTTTGAACTTAAGCCACAGCTCATCACCCTTGTTCAGAACAACTGTTCGTTCGGAGAAGGTGTCCAAGAAGACCCCAATCAACATCTAACCACCTTCCTGAGGATCTGTGATACTGTGAAGTCTAATGGTATTCATCCTGACACCTATAGACTGCTCATATTCCCCTTCTTACTCAAGGACAAGGCATCTAAATGGATGGAATCCTTTCCGAAGGAGAGCTTAACAACCTGGGAAGATGTGGTGAACAAATTCTTGGTGAGATTCTATCCTCCTCAAAGAATCAACAGGTTGAGAGCTGAAGTTCAAACTTTTAGGCAACAAGATGATGAGACTCTCGACAAAGCATGGGAGAGGTTTAAGGATCTGACAAGAAGGTGCCCACCAGATATGTTCAATGAATGGGTACAGCTACACATTTTTTATAAAGGCCTTTCTTATGAATCAAAGAAGGCAGTAGACCACTCATCCGGGGGATCTCTGAACAAGAAGAAAACCATTGAAGAAGCTATAGATGTCATTGAGACTGTAGCCGAGAATGACTACTTCTATGCCTCTAAAAGAGGCAACACTAGAGGAGTAATGGAGCTAAACAACGTGGATGCACTGCTGGCCCAGAACAAGCTGATTACCAAGCAGCTGGCTGACCTTACCAAGAAGATGGAGAGGAACCAAGTAGCAGCAATCACCACCTCATCAGCAACTCAAGAAGGAGTAAATGCAGAGGTAGAGGGTGATCAGGAACAAGCCAACTACATTGGAAACTCACCCAGGCAGGCACATGATCCATACTCTAAGACTTACAATCCTGGTTGGAAGAACCCCCCCAAACTTTGGGTGGGGAAACCAACATGATCAAGGCCAAGATCAGAGACATCACAACCCCAACAACAATGCAGCTCACCAACATTCCACACAGAGATCATATCAGCACCGCAACACCGATCCAAACCCAAGAGAGGAATGTCAGGCCATCACCCTCAGAAGAGGGAAGGAATTGAAGGAAATTCCCAAGAATTCACAAGAGAAGAACTCAAATGAAAGGAAAAAAGAGAGAGATGAAATCTAAATTCCAATCCCCAGTTCACAGCAAAAAGGAGACATGCTAAAGCCAGACATCCCAAAGGCTCCATACCCTTAGCAATTAAAGAAGAAGGGGGACGACAACTAGTTCTTAAGATTTTTGGAAATCTTCAAGAAACTACAAATCAACATACCCTTTGCTGAAGCAATAGAGCAAATGCCACTCTATGCCAAGTTTTTAAAGGAATTAATGACTAAGAAGAGAAGCTGGAAGAGCAATGAGACTGTGATACTAATCGAAGAATGTAGTGCCATCATTTAGCACAAACTACCCCAGAAATTGAAGGATCCTGGGAGTTTTTAGATCCCTTGTATTATATGGGAAATCATAGTGGAGAAGGCTCTGTGTGACTTAGGAGCCAGCATAAATCTGATGTCAGTAGCTATGATGAGAAAAATGAGGATTGAGGAGGCTAAGCCAACAAAAATGGCCCTACAACTAGCAGACCGATCGTTCAAGTTTTCTCATGGCATAGTAGAAGATTTGCTGGTAAAGGTAGGAGATTTCATCTTCCCAGTAGACTTTGTAGTACTGGACATGCAGGAGGAAGCCAAGGCCTCCATCATCCTGAGAAGACCGTTCTTGGCCACTGCTGGAGCTGTCATTGACGTTCAAAAAGGTGAACTCACCCTGAGATTACACAATGAAAAGATGACATTCAATGTGTTCAAGGCCATGAGTTACCCACCAGAACCATTGGGAGAATGTATGAGGTTGGATTCACGGGAAGATTCAATACAGGAGATTTTTGAAGAAGAAGAACTTGAAGGGTTAACAGAGGAGGAATCAACATCTAGCGAAGAGACTGTAACAGCAGAGATTCATATACAGGGTGCACCAAAGGAAGAGAATGAAAAAATAGAAGCACCCAAACTTGAACTCAAAGCACTGCCACCCACTCTCAAATATGCATACTTAGGAAAAAGTGAAAGTTACCCAGTGATCATAAACTCATCCCTCAGCCGAGATCAAGAGGATAAATTACTCCAAGTATTGCGAAAGCATAAGGATGCCATTGGATGGACCCTCGCTGACCTAAAAGGAATCAGTTTGGCCATATACATGCATAAGATACTATTGGAAGATGATGCCAAACCATCCATTCAACCCCAAAGGAGGCTGAATCCAGTCATGAAGGAAGTGGTACAGAAAGAAGTTATGAAGTTATGGTAGGGAAGGGTAATCTACCCGATCTCCGACAGCCCATGGGTCAGCCCCGTGCAAGTTGTCCCAAAAAAGGGAGGAATCACTGTAGTCCCCAATGAGAAGAACGAACTAATCCCTACAAAGACCGTCACAGGATGGCGGATGTGCATAGACTACAGAAAACTCAATGAAGCTACAAGAAAAGATCATTTCCCCCTTCCTTTCATGGATCAGATGCTGGAAAGACTTGCAAGACACGCATATTACTGTTTTCTCGATGGTTATTTAGGATATAACCAAATAGTGGTTGATCCGAGAGACCAAGAGAAAACCTCATTCACTTGCCCATATGGAGTGTTTGCCTACAGGCGCATGCTATTTGGGCTATGTAATGCACCTGCAACTTTCCAACGCTGCATGCTCTCCATTTTCTCAGATATGATAGAAAAATTTATTGAAGTCTTTATGGATGACTTTTCGGTATTCAGAGATTCCTTCCCTAATTGCCTAAATCACCTGGCCCTGGTATTAAAAAGATGTCAAGAAACCAACTTGGTCTTGAACTGGGAGAAATGTCACTTTATGGTGACAGGGGGAATAGTTCTTGGCCATAAGGTTTCTAACCAAGGCATTGAGGTAGACAGAGCTAAGGTGGAACTCATTGAAAAATTACCCCCACCAAGTGAGGTCAAGGGAATTAGGAGCTTTTTAGGGCATGCCGGCTTTTACAAAAGGTTTATTGAAGATTTTTCAAAGATAGCCAAGCCTTTAAGCAATCTCCTTGTATCTGATACACCATTTGTCTTTGATGAAAAATGCATGCTAGCATTCGAAAACTTGAAAAAGAGGCTGTCCTCTGCCCCTATCATTTCCCCACCTGATTGGAACTTATCGTTTGAACTGATGTGTGATGCATCTGATTTTGCAGTAGGGGCAGTGTTAGGGCAGAGGAAAGATAACTTAGTCCATGTGATATACTATGCCAGCAAAGTCCTCAATGACACTCAAAGAAAATACACCACCACTGAAAAGGAGTTGCTGGCAATAGTTTTTGCATTTGACAAGTTTAGATCATACCTCATTGGTGCCAAAGTGATTGTTTTCACAGACCACACAGCACTTAAATACTTGTTTGCCAAGCAGGAATCAAAACCAAGACTGATAAGGTGGATCTTATTGTTGCAGGAATTCAATATTGAGATTAGAGACAAGAAAGGAGTGGAGAACAAGGTAGCCGATCACCTATCCAGGATCCCTCATGACAAAGGTGGAACACATGATACAAGTAAGAATGAATGTTTCCCAAATGAGCAGTTAATGACGGTTCACAAAGCACCCTGGTTTGCAAACATTGCCAATTTCAAGGCAACTGGGGCTTTACCTTCGGAGATCAACAAACATCAAAAGAGAAAGCCATCAATGACGCAAAATATTTTGTCTGGGATGAGCCATATCTCTTCAAGAAGTGTTCAGATAGAATCCTGAGAAGATGTGTTTCAGAAGAAGAGGGAAGAGAAGTCCTATGAAACTGCCATGGCTCATGCTATGGAGGCCACTTTGAAGGGGAAAGAACTGCAGCCAAGGTGTTACAGAGTGGATTCTCTTGGCCCACCCTTTTCAAGGATGCTAAGGAAGTAGCAAAGAACTGCAATGAATGCCAAAGAGCTGGAAACCTACCCAAAGAAATGAGATGCCACAGAATTTCATTCTAGAGCTAGAACTGTTTGACGTATGGGGAATCGATTTCATGGGACCATTTCCAACCTCATATTCAAACAAGTATATCTTGGTAGCAGTGGATTACGTTTCCAAGTGGGTAGAGGCTATTGCAACCCCAACAAATGATAACAAGGTGGTCATGAACTTCCTCAGAAAGAATATCTTTAGCCGGTTCGGAGTCCCACGAGTACTCATCAGTGATGGAGGGAGCCATTTCTGTAACAGACCACTAGAAGTTCTTCTCCTACGATATGGGGTGAAATACAAGGTTGCCACACTTTACCACCCCCAAACAAGTGGGCAAACCGAGATATCTAACAGAGAGCTAAAAAGGATTCTGGAGAAGACTGTAGGAGCATCAAGAAAAGACTAGGCGAAGAAGCTAGATGATGCTCTTTGGGCATATAGAACGGCATTCAAAACACCTCTTGGGATGTCTCCATATCAACTGGTATATGGAAAATCCTGTCATTTACCACTGGAGCTGGAACATAAAGCCCTCTGGGCTCTCAAGCTACTAAATTTTGATAGCATTGCTGCTGGTGAAAAAAGATTCTTGCAGCTGCAAGAAATGGAGGAGTTCAGATCTCAAGCCTATGAAAATGCCAAAATCTATAAATAAAAGGCAAAGAGAAGACATGACCTCAATCTGACACCCAGGAGCTTCAAAAAAGGACAGCAAGTGCTCCTCTACAACTCCAAATTGAGACTTTTTCCTGGGAAACTCAAATCAAGGTGGTCAGGACCCTTTCTTGTCACAAAAGTCTCACTATATGGACACATAGAAATTATGGAGGAAAGTTCGAAGAGGACTTTCACTGTGAACGGACAAAGGCTCAAACACTATATGGGCAACATGGGAGAAACCCCAGAATGAAGTATCGCCTCAATTAATGGAGGAATCGTCGAGCTATCGACGCTAAAAGAGCGCTTCATTGGGAGGCAACCCAACTTAAGGTAGTTTCCTTTTCATTGTCATTTCAATAAAAATCATAAGTAGTTTCTCCTGTATTGTGAGGAGGTAAGTTTGGTGTTACACACCAAAACAATACAAGAGTGAATGTGTAATTCTAAGTTTGGTGTTCCACCAAAGATTTCAGTTAGAATCACACTACACTCCTTTAATGGCAAAGTGCTAGCTCCAACTAATCAGGGGAACCACTTAACAGTGGTTTAGTTTCTAGTTCATAGTTGTTTTGTTAATAACAACACATGAGGTTCTCTGCATGTATTCAATCTGTTGTACTAGGCAAAGAACTAAGTTTGGTGTTCACACACCAAACTAAGTTCAGAAATTCACAAGCATACATGCATGCTAACTATTTCTCAAGTGCTTTGGGAACAAGCAACTTCCAACAACTTTGCAGGAATCTTCTGGAGAAATGGTGAACCATCATCCAAGGAGGTGAAGAAGGATGCAAAAACTATGGATGATGACAAAGGGATAGCTAGAAGCCACCACCCGAAGGTTGTATTATTACTTGACTCCATATACTTGGAATGCAAAAAAAATGGAAGTCCGAATGTGCCCTTGACTAATAGTTACTCTTTAGTTTAAATCATTAGAATTTAATGTTTGTTTTCCTTGCGTTTGTCACATATGTGCTGGTCCAAGTTACCTGTTTTCATTTTTCACCTTGCTTACTTGTATGTTTGTCCCTTTAAGTCAAATAAAAAGAGATGTTATGAAAGATCAGAGTGATGATCAAATTGTGAAGTAAGTTCTTAAACTTGTGGTGTAGTAATTACTTAGCTAAGTTAGTTCACCAACAAGGTAGGAAGGCAACTATCTTTCCTGAATCATATGCTTGAAACACACCCCATGAGACTAGCTACATAACAAGATCCTAATAAGAAAAGGGGAAAGAAAAATGAAAGTTGAGAAATAAAGAAAAAGAGTAAGAAATAAGGCTAGGCACCAAGGGTTGAATCTTAAGGCATGTGTCTGTGGTGCTCCTGTGCAAGGGATATACTTGGATGAATAAGCTCTCAGGGGTGCCTTATCACTTGGTAACTTAGGTTAACTAACCCGGGATTATCAGCTGAAAGTCTACTATCAAGAGTAACCCTTACTACAGAGCACTTAGTAACTCAAAGAGGTGCTAGACACCAAGGTCTCAAGAATAAAAATAACAAACCATGTGCATGTGGTGTGAATGTATGGGGGAAAGAGACTTGAGGGAGTAAGTCCTTAAGAGTGTCTTAACACCCAGCACCTTGGACCAACTGGTTCGGGAGTGCTGGCTGAAAGCTTATCTTAAAGAGTCGCCCCCTTACAAAGCACTTAGTCTAAAGAACACAATCAAACCCTGAAAAGAAAAAAATGATCAATAAATAAAAGTCTCATAGGGTGCAATCAAGTGAGTATTCCAGGGCATGGTAAAGGTCTGAAAGCCAATAAAGAAATGAACCTAAGTTGCTATGTATGAAACCCCATAAAACCAAGGACATGACTTCCACAATAATGATTCATTTCTCTTGTCATTTCATTCATCATTCTCTTGTTCCAGTACTTGCTTAAAGACAAGCAAGCTTTAAGTTTGGTGTTGTGATGCCAGGGCATTTTGGCCAGTTTCACTGACCTTTTCTTTATTGTTTTAGGGCATTAACGTGGAAGCTATCGTGGAGGAAAGGAATGATAAGCCAACGTTAGTGACACTCACCTTTGTCACTAACGTTGGAGATGGCTATCACTACCATGTTAGAAGTCACATTAACCTAAGTAACGTGAACTCTAACGTAGGAAGAAGGGGTGATTGGAGCGTTAGTGACAAAGGTAAGTGTCACTAACACTCTCGAGGCTAAGGCATGCCCACGTTAAGAGCCACGTTAGTTATGGTTATTGACCCATCAATCCCTGTGGGATTCGACCTCAATGTGAGTTTTTACTTGACGACAATTCGGTATACTTGCCGAGGGAAATTGTTGAGAGACAAGTTTTCGTGCATCAAGTTTATGGCGCCGTTGCGGGGGATTGATTTTGTATCAACAATGATTAAATTGGTGGATAACTAGATTGAGCATTTTTTATTTTGTTTGATTTAATTTCATTTGAGTAATTCACTTTCAGTTTAGCCATTTTCTTCCTTTTCCCCTACCCTTTTCTTAGTTATTTACAATTCAGTTCACTAACCCACTAACTATTTGATATATTGCATCACTCACACTAACAGCATTTCTAACAAGAATACTCTCTGCATCTACTCCCTTCTTGCTTTTGCCTTGTTGGTTGTATGACAGGTAGAAGAAGCGGGACTTCAACTTCCTTTGATTCTGAACCTGAGAGGACCTTCCTTAGATTAAGGAGGGAAGCAAGAGGAAAGAGAGTAGTTGGTACGGAAGAAGAAGAGGAGTATTTTGAACCAGACATGGATGAGAATATGGAGAACCATCATGAAGAAGAAGCTCACAACCATGGCAGAGAAGGCCCAGTGCATCATGCTGGGCAAGAGAGAAGAGTTATGGGATCTTACATCAATCCAAACCCAGGAAACTGTGGAAGTAGCATCCAAAAGCCAACCATACATGCCAATAACTTTGAACTGAAGCATGGGAGAGGTTTAAGGATCTGACAAGAAGGTGCCCACCAGATATGTTCAATGAATGGGTACAGCTACACATTTTTTATAAAGGCCTTTCTTATGAATCAAAGAAGGCAGTAGACCACTCATCCGGGGGATCTCTGAACAAGAAGAAAACCATTGAAGAAGCCATAGATGTCATTGGGACTGTAGCCGAGAATGACTACTTCTATGCCTCTAAAAGAGGCAACACTAGAGGAGTAATGGAGCTAAACAACGTGGATGCACTGCTGGCCCAGAACAAGCTGATTACCAAGTAGCTGGCTGACCTTACCAAGAAGATGGAGAGGAACCAAGTAGCAGCAATCACCACCTCATCAGCAACTCAAGAAGGAGTAAATGCAGAGGCAGAGGGTGATCAGGAACAAGCCAACTACATTGGAAACTCACCCAGGCAGGAACATGATCCATACTCCAAGACTTACAATCCTGGTTGGAAGAACCCCCCCAAACTTTGGGTGGGGAAACCAACATGATCAAGGCCAAGATCAGAGACATCACAACCCCAACAACAATGCAGCTCACCAACATTCCACACAGAGATCATATCAGCACCCACCTAACAACACACCTCAACATCCATATCAAAACCAAAATGGTCATTCTTATCCATCCAACCCCAACCCACCATCATCCGAAGACAGACTCTCAAGGATTGAGACTCTACTTGAAGTCATATGTAAGGAAGTCCAGGACAGTAAAGTGTTCCGAGAGGAAGTGCGGTCCAATATGCAGAATCAAGATGCTGCTATCAAGAAACTTGAGACACAGATTGGCTACCTATTCAAGAAAATTTCCAGCCATAACCTGTGCAGCAACACCGATCCAAACCCAAGAGAGGAATGTCAGGCCATCACCTTCAGAAGAGGGAAGGAATTGAAGGAAATTCCCAAGAATTCACAAGAGAAGAACTCAAATGAAAGGAAAAAGGAGAGAGATGAAGTCTAAATTCCCACTTTCTCTGCAAGTAAAGCTGAGCCCATTAAAGACTCCAAACTGCTTCAACTCAAGATCCAACCATATCCAAGACTTAAAGAGCTAACTAAAAGAGCAGAAAAGTAGTATATATAGGAGTAGTTTTGAACTAGAGGGGAGCTTTTGGATTTGGAGAACCACTCTCTGTATAATTTTACTTTCTCTGCAACTTCTAGTTTTATTTTCAGAATGCATTCTCCATCTTTGTTTTCCATTCCCAGAGCTATGAACAACTAAACCCCTTTCATTGGGTTAGGGAGCTCTGTTGTAATTTGATGGATCAATAATAGTTTTCATTATTCTTCTTCTTTCTTTTCTCTTGATTTTACTAGAAAGCTTTCAATCTTAATCCAATTGGGTAGTTGTCTTCGAAAAGAAGCTATTCATACTTGGATCTCTTCAGAACCTTGGAAGAGGAATGAAGAGATCATGCTAGAAATGCTTTCTCATGTTGGACCAAATTGGGGTTTGGATGGATATAGTGACATATAATCCTACCAACACTTTGATTTGGAAATACATGTGGTATAATCAGTGACCCTACTTCATCTCTTCTCATGAGCAATTGGACCAAGGAATTGGCTATTGATCAAGATTTGAGAGATTGAATTACCAAGGAATTGGAATCAATCACTTAAGATTGACAAGGAGATCAATGAATGCATTGATTGAGGAATAGATGAAAATGAACTTGATCCGGAGAATGCAACATCTCCTAAACCCAATGACTTCCCCATTTCTGATCTCACCCATTCTCTTTAATTTCTGCAATTTACTTTTATGCTCATCTTCCCAAATCCCTATTTAACATTCTACAATTTACTTTTCGCCATTTACATTCAGCTCTTTATTTCCAGTATTTACATTTTCTGCTATTTACTTTCCTGCCATTTAATTTCCTGCAACTCTCACATCAAATTCTGATTAGCTCAACTAGAACATTCCTCTAATTAAAGTTGATTGACCAATCAATCCCTGTGGGATTCGACCTCACTCTATTGTGAGTTTTTACTTGACGACAATTCGGTATACTTGCCGAGGGAAATTGTTGAGAGACAAGTTTCCGTGCATCACTTACTCTTCTTTGCTTGGATTTGAAAACTTGCTTTTTGTTCTTCAGTTTTACCTTAGCTCAGAGTTTTTTTTTCTTTTGAGAAATCGCGTGGGGTTGGAAGAGAAAAAAGAGAGAGAAGAGAGAATTTTGGTTCAATAGTAATTGACAGTTCAGATGCAAATAAAATTGAATTACTTAGTTAGCAACTAAGTGAATGGTTGGACTTGAATGTGGACCACTGATTTAGGCTTGTTTATGATCTTGGACCAATTACTTTCTTTTCTTTCTTGTTTTGGTCAGATTGTTTGCTTTGGTTTCTGATGAAAAAGATTTGTGATGGTAACAAATAAATTTTGAGTCATGATTGTGTGTGTATGTGGATCAAATGCTATTTGGGCTTATTTTATTGTTTCTTGGGTCAATTTTAATTAAATTTATTTTTTGTCCACTAAACAAAATAATCAAGCACATAATTAGTATTTAATTCAATAATAATATTTAGTCGTTATCTATAATATGTTGTTAGTTCTTCAAACTCAACCGTATGTATATCAATATGTTTTTAAGAATACAGTTTCTAAATACTCAAGTATGAAGCACTTTTCATTCTTAGAATTAATTTCTAGAATGTGTAGAATCACACTCAATTCCCACTTAAATATCAATGCTAACGGGATGAGTAGATATAAATAGCAAGGTGTAACTAACTAGATAATTGTTCCATTCAATCTTTTTTTTAATATAAATTAGTGTATGTTCCCGTACCCTGTACGGGATAATACATAAAATTATATAAAAAAATTTATTAAAAAATTAAATAAAATATACATAGTAATTATTATTATAAATATTTTACAAAGTTATAATTAAAATTAAACTCTCAATATTTTTAATATTAAAATATTAAAAATAATTAATATTTGTCTTAATCAATTTGAGTTTGTTGAGTGATCATCTCACTTGTTTGCTTAAACAATTATTAGGAGGTAGAATCTCGTCTTGTGTGTGTAGCAATCCATTGGCTAGCGGTAAACCCTTAATAAATGGAGCATCAATACGTGGTTAGACTTGGCAGGAGTATTCGAATACGCGGGTACTCGACCCGTCCATACCCGGTTGGGGAGGATAATAACTTGACCCGAGTCGGGACAGATTTTGCTTAGGATAGGTCATGGTCGAATTTAAGGTGTATCCACTCCGGATATATACATATAAAAACTTTTTAGAAATTAGGATTTGCCTCACGTCACAGATTCAGTGATTCACAGCTTCAGCCCATACTCTATAGCCATGCAAGAGAAACACAGTCATCCTCACCCAAAGTCTTCTTCTTCTCGGCTTCTTCACAAAAAATCTCATAGCTCCCGTCATCGTTGTTGCTGAGCCCATCGCCGCTTACCCCTTCACAGCTCCCATCTCCCTTCACAGCTCATGTCGCCATCGCTGCTTATCCCGTTACTGTCGTTGTTGAGCCCGTCGCCACATTTCTCCTGCTGAGTCTCTTTTCTCTAGGTAAATTCTCTCTCTCTCTCTCTCTCTCTCTCTCTCTCTCCCTGAGTCTGTTAAGTTCTCCTCTTCTTCTTCCACAGACTCATCACTTAGTCACTGTCGCTATGAGCCCGGGCGTTGCCGTTGCAGTTTTATCTGAGTCTATCACCGAATAAAATAAATTTTTTATTCAAATTAGACCAATTGAAAATAGGCATGCATGAAATCATTTTTGAAAGTAATTTCTAAATTTTCTTGTCCAAATTTGATCTATGTTGTTAAGTATTTTAGTATGGCGATCATTGTGGTTTTGTTGCGACACTAATGTGATAAAGTTGCCGTAATTTCATAACTAATATATGAGACAGACCAGATTATTAAAATAATTAGGAAAATAACATTCAGATGTGCGTATAAAATTTATAAGATGTGATTATCTCAGGAAAATATATATGTACAGCCCAAGTGAAAGATTGTTAGGAAATTATTATTTCTTAATATATTTATAGACAATACATATATTAATTATAATCATAAATTAATTAATTTCACATTAAATGAGTTATATAACGGTGATCTCATTTATTGTCATAAATGTTGAATTAAATAAGTGATTATTACTTTTGATTTAGATAAATGAGATTAAAATCATAGATACTAATTTATTTGAGTGTTAGGGTTTAATGAGTGTCGCACTCAAATATAAATAACGATTTCGGGATTTTGGTCTCCAACACATCAAACTTGTCTCCGTAGCTCTTTTCCCATAGTGGAGTTGTGATTCAGCCCTACCAAGGATACAGAAGGTTTTGGTTGACGAAGATCAAAGAACCACAAGAGCCAAGCTCTCTGATCTCAATCATGCTCTCGAATGAAGAGATGCTTCCGCGCTCTCAGTTATATTTTTTAATGATTTAACATGGATGATCTTGAGGTTGAGAAATCCTAAAATTTTCAGATCAAATAGAATTTTTATTCAATCAAATGATGATAAATAATTTTATTGAATTAAATTATATTAATATGATCAATGAATGATAAAGAATGCTAGAAAAATAAATAAATAATATCTAAGAGTATAAAAATTTTTAAATTGTCATTTCAATTTACTTTTTTAATCAACGACAATAAATATCTTGAATTAATTAAATTTTTATAAAAAATCATGTACCTAAAATTATTTCATTTCTTCAAAAATCTTTTGAACATACAATGGTTTAATGAGAGGTTGACTTTTAAAAATTAATATAATATTTTTAAATTCATATTGTTCGATAATTTTTCAAAATCTTAATATTTTAATATAATTAATTAATAATAATATAATTAATCTACCATAATGTTAATCTAATCTTTTAATATAATTAATTCTAATTAAATAATAAAACAAATTGAATATAAATATGTCTAATCTAATCGTATAAAAAAATAGTAGATTTTCTACAATTAGACATATTATATATATGTTGGGGATAAAACGTCACTTTAAAATGAGATTATTATTATTATTATTAACATATAAATATTAAAATTGTATTAATGCATTAATTGAAATACATTATTAGAATTAAAAGTTGCCTGAATTAAAATAACTGAAATTTATTAATTTTAATTAGTTAAATTAGCATAAAATAAGAAAGAGATGATTAATCAGATTAAATAAATTAAAAAATATTATTGAGCAAAAGCAAATATCACAACAATTATATTACTAATTTGAAAAGAAAATCAATTCGATCCATTCAAATTTTTATTTAAAATAGACAATTAAAGATCACCAATGAATAAAAATGAATGGGATATAATAAAGAATAATTTTATTGATATAAATAATTAAATTAAATTATTATATACAATTTTTAATTTTTACCTTATTATAATTTAAGTTAACATTAATGATAAAAAACTAATTTTAAATAGCTCCAATTTGTATTTTACAACATAATTAAAGCACAATTCATACTTTTTTATTTTGTGATTAATCAATATTTTTTAAATTTTTTTATTAAGACTTCTGTATTTTATGATTGATAAATTTTTTCTACAAAACACAAATTTGTGATGAATTATTACAATCATAATTAATTAAAAAATAAAGAAAAAATTATAAAAAAATAAATAAAAGATATAAAATAGAGTAAAAATTTATTTTGAAACTAAAAATTTGTCAATTGTGCTAGAAATTCTAAATATTTGTATCTTATTATATAATCAATTTTGTTACTCACTTCAACTTCATTATTCTTTTGTATCCAAAAAAGTATATAATGTCACACTTATTTCAAAAAAGATGAAACTCTTCAAATACACGATATAATGTATAATTTAAGAACAATAAGATAAAAAAATATCTAGAATTTTATAATAGTATTTAAAATTTTCAATGACGATAATACAAAGAGTTTAAATCTACCAAATAAATTCAATAGTTAATTTTTGCACATCTTATTTAAATTTGAATTTTAAAATTTAATTTGTATCTTTAATAATAATAGAAAAAAGAAATAAAGCTCATATTAAAGAATGTTAAAAAAGAAATAATAAAGTTCGTATCAATAATAATAATGCTGAAGAATAATGTTGCTGCTTTAGGCTTCTAGTCTCCGTCTTTGGCCATCATTTTTTTTTCTTTCTTTGCTTTTTTATTTAAATTATTAAGTCATAAAAAAATAAAGAACAATTCAAGAAAACGAAAACAGTAAGATCAATAGTAACTATACAAATCAAAATACATAGGAGAAAAATAAACTATTATATGATAGAATTAACATGAGTATATTTCATCATTAAATAAACAAAGTTAACGCAAAACAAAATTATACGTAAAGAGAAAAAAAAGAGTTAAAATATCCAAAGTGATAAAAAGAATATTTTTACAATTTTATTCTATCATCACTACAAGAAAAGAGAACTATTTTAACATGATTTTTTTTAACAGCCACAGTTAAGTGTAAAAATTAATATATATTTTTGACAAATATCACAAATGTCAAATTTTCTATGTTTTTTTATTTATAATTTGATTGTAAAAAATTATTCCTCAATTTTGATACTCATTTATTTTCAACATACTCCATTATTCCTTTTTTTCGTTGAGCTCCGTCAATTTTGGCATCACATTGCTCTCAATTTGGAATCATACTACTCATTCTTCATCTTCAAAATTTCAATTTATTCTTCAGTTTCAAGATCTCATCTCATTCTTTGTTAAAAATATTTTGTTGAGAAGTTTTTATGGTCAATAAGTGTCAAAATAAATAGTATTTTTGACGATTAATAAGTATCACAAAAAAATATATTCTCAAATTTTTCTAACAAATTATTTTTTATGGCCAATATTTATCAAAATAAGATTTAAACTTTTTTTACAATTACTTATATGTTAAAAATACTATTTTTGACAACTTTTATTAACATATTTTTATAGTTAAAATAGTGTCAAATTTTATTTTTTTGACAAATTTTAATTTTTTTGACACATAATAATCCTTAAAAATAGTCTATATTGTTGTAGTGCATGTTTTTATATATATATATATAGAAGATTTGTGTGTAAGAGAGAGAGCAGTAGAGAAAAGATTTGTGTGTATTCAAGTTGTGTAGAATGATACAATATAAAAGGTGATTTATAGGTGTTAAGAGAATCGAAATAATAAAAACGTAATATCCTATAATAAATATTCAGATATATTAAATAATGTTAATTGATCTAATTGATCCTAATTATACTCTAACATCCCTCCTCAAACTCAAGTTGGCACTTGAGTTTGAAACTTATTTGAAACAACTAAATAAAAAAAATGCATAAACTGATAGAATGGATGGAGACGGAACTGTCGGAAAAAGCACAGACGAAACTCCAGAAGGAAGCGCAGACGGAACTGTCGGAAGAAAGTGCAGACAAAACTATTGGAAGAAAACGTAGATGGAAGCCGGAAGAGAACACAGACGGAACTGCCGCAAGAGTGGCCAGCTGCCGAAAAACTGTTGAAAAGATGGCGAACTGCCAAAAAATTGTTGAAAAGTGACAAAGTGCGAAGAGATGACAAACTATCCGAAGGTGACAAAAAAATATATGATTTCTCCATGAGAATAAGTAGTGGATGAGCTAATTGGTGAGGTCAGAAAAGCATCAAAGCATTAACAAAAGAGAAGGAAAAAATGCCCCGTAAGAATTAAAATATGAAAAGTATGGTGATTTCACCAGAAGAAAATTAACTTATCCTCCTCAAGGAGGATACCTTGGCTCTGATATCATGTTTGAAAAGGGGTGAGAGAGCAATAGGAAAAATATTTGTGAGTATTCAAGTTGTGTAGAATGATACAATATAGAAAGGTATTTATAGGTAATAAGAGAATCGAAATAATAAAGAAGTAATATCCTATAATAAATATTCAGATATGTTGAATAATGATAATTGATCTAATTGATCTTTATTATACTCTAACAATTATATTCAATTAATTGATATACAAAATATTAAATTGTGTAATACTTAAATATCTAATCAAATCAATTAGTTGATATAATTAAGCCATCGTAATGAATTGTATTTAATGAGTTAAAAAAATAAATTAAAAAATACTCTCAGAAGCATGTCACATGTCAGCTTTATCATTAAATACAAAAATCCAATTTTTATATAATAGAATAGATATCTCCTCATTCATTATTTTAACTTATCTATTATATATTTTTTTATGAGAAATACTAGGGGCCATCAATTTTGGTGTTTTGTAACCATCAATTGGCCATCAATAGTGTTTTTAATGGTGTGAGATTACATCTAATGGTGGGAGATCATTCACTTTTGTTTTGATGGTTAAGTGCTGGCCAAAAAACACAAAAGTTGCTGGCCCTCTAGACTTTTCCTTTTTTATAATTATCACTCAATATATTAAAATACAGTTTATATCTAGATAGGAATTACATTAATATTTAATTAAAAGAGCATTTAATTTTTTAAAATATAATAACAGTTTTTTTTTTGTGTTTTTTATAACACCTTACCACACAGAGTCTTATGCTTAAGTCATAAGACAGAGGTGGCGAGATATTACGACCTCTAAAATGAAATTTAGTACGTATAGTATTGCAAAAATGTTCATAACTATGAGTCTTTGAAGAAAATGAGTAAATCAAAACCGTTTTAATTCAAAAGCACAACACTCCGATCGATAACGTAAGCGAACTGTTAGAGATCAAGAGTGCCAAGATACATATATCAAGACTCGGGACTCGGCTTGCGAAGATAACCGGTCCGAGCATACAGTATACATACATATATAATAAGAAAATCCCAAAAGACAACCCAAAAGACAACATACAAATCCTGTTTCTCCAAAATAACCTCTAAGAGAAGGTAATGCAAAATACATATACAGTGGAGAACATAGTATCTAAACAGACATGCAATAACCAAAATAAAATCCCCAGATACAAGGATCTCCGCCAAAAGAAGGTCTCCAGCATGCCTCAGCGAGGAGCCTCACGTCCTGCATCTGAAAACCACAAAAATTCGCATGGGTGAGAACCGGAGGTTCTCAGCATGGTAACAGTGCCCAAATATCTAACATGTAATGTCCTGGGAAAGCCGAAGGCAATCCTATAACTTCCAAATTATAATCAAAGCGTATAAATATAACTAAACCATAACAAAAGTAAACAGGCGACTAACTTAAGGATCTTCGGTCTAGCTATACATATCCCCTTTCCAAATCCTGCAAACCTCCCAACCGCCAACAGTGAAATAAATGCGACCACAAGTATATCAGGCAAGAAAATGTACAAGTAGGAAGCAGATAGAACAATTAAGCAAGTAGCAAGTAATGATGCAGTCAATTAGGTAATTCAGACAAATCACATATAATGCATATGATGCATGCCTGTCCTAGTGGCTGATGAGTCTCATCTATCGGTTATAAAGCCAGCCCGACAAGTCCTGGTAGCTAACCATTGGACTGTCCCTCTGTCACGCATCCCCAACTCGAGTTATCCACAAACATAATCATAATTTATATCCAACACCCTCACTGGTGTATATTCACGGAGGCGAGCTCATCCGGAACTTTCACAGTGTCCGGCCACACTTGCGACATAGGGTCAGCAGAGTATCGAGTCTCCACCTGGAGCACGTGGTGGCTAGCCACTGCTTTCACCTAGGGAAACTCGTATCTCAGATAGGTGAAGTGCAACAGTCATAATAATCATCAATTCAGCATATATGCAATAATCACAGCCATCAATTAGTATACATCTCAGCCATTCCGGCTTACCAATCATAATTCCATACTCAGCCCTTTCGGCTCAAAACATATTCAGCACTCCACCATCCTTTCCAATCACTCACATCACCATTATACATCATACTCATCATTACATCCATTTTCTTCCCCCACAAGTTATCCCTTTCCTAGCCTTCTCTCAATCATTATGCGTTAATCATCAAATTAAGACTTAAGGGATGAAATTGGGAGCTTATAAGTGCGAAATAACAATCCAGAAGGTTACGAGCTTGTTGGGAATGTGAAGAGCTTGAAAACAAAGTTTTGGAAAAGAACTGGGTCGCGTGCGGACGCACAGGGGTGTGCGTGCGCACGCCCAGAAATATTTTTAGACGTGTGCGTACGCACAGAAAGCAAAATCTTTAGGGTGGGGGCGCGCGCACAACGTGTGCTAGCGCTTCCACCAGTGTGTCATTCCTAACGTGTGCGTGCGCACAGGCTTGTGCGTACGCACAGCTTGCAATCCTTTGTTGGTTTCGCGTGCGCACAGGGCGTGCTAGCGCTGCCACCAGCAGCCCTGTCTCTGCATGTGCGTATGCACCAGTTTGTGCGTGCGCACAGGACCAAATTCTCGCCGAGTGTGCATACGCACAGGGTTATGCATCCGCACACAAACTAGAAATCACAAATTCTGTAGAAGTTGCAGAATTCATATTTTTGGCCCGAACTTCTAACGATCATATCTTTTTCTAAAAAATTCAAATTTCAACCAATTTTAAACCGTTTTAAAGCTTATGAAATTATCTTTCAATTGATGTAAAGATCATCAAATTCCGAAAACAATTGCTCCAGATATGATCCGTCGAAGTTCATCAAAATTCCAGTTTTACCAAAAACTCATAAATTCCCCATTTCATAACATACACCTACCAAATCCATTCAAAATCAACCCTTCCACAATTTACCATTTCCAAATCTTATTCAATCATCAGTCCATCAATTTCACCATATATAACCAAATCTCTCATCATAAATCAACATATCACATTCCAAACTCCCAATAAACATTCAAGGTATCCATCACCATTTATATATATATACATACACACATAACAAGTTAATTCTTCAATTCATGCTCACCAATAAGGTCCTCAACTCTATCATCAATCCAACATGTTAATCCACATCACATACGATGTTTCATACTTTACCAACCAGTACAACCACACACAATCATTTATACCATCATTCATACATATTCCAATCAATCCAAATTGACCAACAACTATACCAACAATTCCAAAGACCTATTCTAGGGTCACTAGCTTACGTTTTCACACCACATTACATTTTAGACACAGGAAACCGAAACCATACCTTGGCCGATTCCCGTTCCACTCGAAACACTCTCAAATCAACTTCCAAGGTTTCCAAAGCCTCACCAACAGATTTCCAAGCTTGGGATTCCACACCAAAGCTTTCCAAAACCACCAATCAAGCTCCAAAACACATATATACAAAGCCTAAGCCACAATATCATATAAAAACACAATAACTCAATCACTAAATCACAAAATCTCAAGCCTCTAGCTTAGGGTGAAGAATCTCACCTTAACCAAAGACCAAGAAAGCTAGAAAAAGCCTTCCCTTCAAGTTAAATTGAGCCTACAACATCCAAACTCAAAAATCTCAACACTTTACCCATAATTTTTCGAAAATGAGGGCTGAGAATTCGAAGAGGATTCTGTGACTTACCTCAAGATTTCTTGGGTGAGCTTTGTAGAGCTCGACGCTGCGGTCGCGTGGCCGTAAACAGTGCGTCAATCGGAGCTCGGAGCGAAAAGTTATGCCACCTTGAATCAAACCAAGGGTTTGCTTCTCCTTTCTCCTCCCATGGTGAATTTCAGCGTGTTTGTTGTGTTTGGGAGGGAAGAGAGAGCTGAGCTCTCTCATTAAAGGGGGCTTGGTTGGGCCCTTGGGCCCAAATTGGGTCCGATTAGCCCAGTTTGGTCCGTTCAGCCCAATTTTGGGCCGATTTCTTTAAAATTGGTGTCGAAATTCTCGTTTCGATTTTCTCTACCATATTAAACCATAAAAACTTCATTTCTCACTTCCGAGAATATATTTTAATCTACGGGTTAATTAACCATTAATTAACCGGATTTTACATTCTATCCACCTAAATGGGAATTTTGCCCACAAAATTCGAATTTAGTTACCTGAGAACAGGTGTGGGTAGTCTGCTCGCATCTCTGACTCAAGCTCCCAGGTGTGCTCTTCAACACCGGCTTGACTCCATGCCACTTTTACTAATGAAACCTCATTTCCAAACAACTTCTTAATACTTGTGTCATCAATCCTGACCGGAGTCACCGGCAGAGTCAAGTTTTCCTTTAGCTGAACCGATTCCGGTTCCAACACATGGCTAGCATCAGGAGTATACTTCCGAAGCTGCGACACATGAAATACGTCGTGCAGGTTTGAAAGATGAGGTGGAAGAGCCATCCGATACGCTACCGGTCCAACCTTCTCCAGAATTTGAAATGGACCGATGTATCGAGGGTTCAGCTTCTTGGTCTTAATCGCTCTACCTACTCCTGTTGTCGGAGTAACTTTAAGGAAGGCATGGTCTCCTTCCTCAAACTCTAAGGGCTTCCGCTTTTGATCGGCGTAACTCTTCTGACGGCTCTGAGCAGTGAACATTTAAAGTCTGAAACACTTAACACACAGATCACGGCATCGAATGGAATAAAAGAGAATTAAAAATAAATAATTAAAGTCTCTAGGAAGCAGTTTTCAAACATGTAATAAATTCAGGAAGGAAATCTAAATGCATGCTAATTTAATGAATAAGTGGGTAAGGATCATGATAAAACCACACAATTAAACACAATATAAACCATAAAATAGTGGTTTATCAACATTCTATCTCTGATTTTCTTAACTTGTTCTGTGGTTTCGGCTATCATCTCAGGCCCTAAAAGACTCTTCTCCCCAGCTTCATACCAACATAGCGGAGATTGGCACTTTCTCCCATACAGAGCCTCATACGGAGCCATCCCGATGCTCGCATGGTAGCTATTATTGTACGCAAATTCCACTAGCGGCATGTACCGATCCCAGCTCGCCGGCTGGTCCAAAACACAAGCCCTCAATATGTCCTCTAGGGTTTGGATTGTCTTCTCAGATTGATCATCTGTTTGGGGATGGTAAGTAGTACTTAAGCTCAGACGGGTTCCAAAAGCTTTCTGAAATGCACCCTAGAACCTCGAAGCGAAACAGGGATCTCTGTCAGAAACTATAGTCGTAGGCACACCATGAAGTCTCACAATCTCCTTTATGTACAAACACGCCAACTCCTCAAGAGTATAGTTCATCCGAATGGGTAGAAAGTGAGCCGACTTTGTCAACCGGTCCACAACCACCAGACAGCATCGAAACCGGTCCTAGCTCTCGGTAACCCCGGCACAAAATCCATTGCAATGCTCTCCCACTTCCATTGCGGAATCTCCAAGGGTTGCAATGTCCCGGAAGGCCTCTGATGTTTGATCTTCACCTTTTGACAAGTTAAGCACTTCGAGACATACTCTGCCACATCATTCTTCATACCAGGCCACCAGAACATAGCCTTTAAATCATGGTACATCTTGGTACTCCCAGGGTGGATTGAAAATCCGCTTTTGTGTGCTTCCTTTAATATATCCTGCCGTAAAGTCCCTACATCCGGCACAATGATCCTACCCTTGAACCTCCATAATCCATCTTGGTCCTCGGACACTCTCTACTGCTTTCCTTGTTCAATAGCCGGCAACACCTTCGATAACGTATCATCATTTTGATGAGCCTTCAGGAGTTCGGATCTAAAATCACTTGAGATTTGTAGTTGACTCAAACACAGAATTCCAGCCACTTCTTGAGCGCCGATCTTTAGACTCTCGAATGCCTTGAACAACTCCTCTTCTAGAAGCATCATCCAAGAAGCATACAGCGATTTCCGACTTAGCGCATCCGCTACGACATTTGCCTTCCCCGGATGGTAACTCAACTCAAAGTCGTAATCCTTTAGTAACTCCATCCACCTCCTCTGCCTCATATTAAGTTCTTTCTGGTCAAAAAGGTATTTCAAGCTCTTGTGATCAGAGAAAACTTGGAACTTAACCCCATAGAGGTAATGCCTCCACACCTTCAAAGCAAACACAAATGCAGCAAGTTCTAGGTCGTGCGTTGGGTAGTAAACTTCATGAGGTCTCAACTGCCGTGAGGCATACGCCAGCACATTCCGGTGTTGCATCAACACGCATCCTAGACCCTTTAGTGAGGCATCACAATACACCTCGAATGATTCATTCAACTCGGGTAACACCAACACAGGCGCGGTAGTCAACTTTTGCTTCAACACTTGAAAGCTTTCCTCGCACTCAGAAGTCCAAACAAATGGTGCGTCTTTGTGGGTTAACTTCGTCAATGGCAAAGCCAATTGTGAGAATCCTTTGATGAATCTCCGATAGTAGCCGGCTAAACCCAGAAAACTCCTTATCTCGGTAACTGAGGTCGGTCGCTTCCACTCCATCACTGCTTCCACTTTGGCAGGATCTACTGATATACCCATTTTACTCACTACGTGACCCAAGAACTTCACCTCATGTTTCCAGAACTCGCATTTAGATAGTTTCGCATAGAGTTTCTTCTCTTTTAGTATCTGTAACACGGTCCTCAAGTGCTTCGCATGATCCTCTTTAGCCTTGGAATAAACCAGTATGTCATCAATGAAAACAACAACGAATTTATCCAGAAACGGACAGAAGATCCTGTTCATATAATCCATAAACACTGTAGGAGCGTTTGTCAGTCCGAAAGACATTACAGTGTACTCGTAGTGACCATAATGAGTCTTGAAAGCGGTCTTAGGAATGTCCTCATCTCTCACCCTTATCTGGTGATAATCGGATCGCAAATCAATCTTGGAGAACACTCCAGCTCCTTGTAACTGATCCATGAGGTCGTCAATCCTTGGTAGCGGATACTTATTCTTTATTGTGACTTTGCTCAGTTGCCAATAATCCATACAAAGTCGCATACTTCCGTCTTTCTTCTTCACCAATAACACCGCTCCCCAAGGAGAAACACTCGGTCGGATAAAATCCTTACCCAGAAGATCCTCGAGTTGAGATTTCAGCTCGGCCATCTCTAGCGGTGACATCCTATAAGGAGCAATCAAGATTGGCTCTGTCCACGGCACCAATTCGATCGCAAATTCAACCTCTCGATGAGGCAAAAATTCCTCAATATCATCGGGAAATACATCAGGAAACTCACATACAACCGGAATCTGCTATAGGTTTTGATCGTCACCCGAGACGCCCGCGGTTAACAACAGAATGCCTTGACATTCAGCCCCAGAACAATTCACTATCATGTAATTCAGGTAATAGTTATTTACCACGACCGGCCCTTCTGTATCTTCCGACATGAAGTACACTGATTTTACGGAACAGTCGAGTAGAACGTGGTTCTTGGACAACCAGTCTAACCCCAAGATAAGATCAAGACCTACCATCGGCAAACAGACTAGATTGTGTACAAAGTCACGCTGCTTGACCCTAAAGAAAACTTGCGGACATCCAAGCCTAGTTACCATGGCTTCATAGGTGGCATTACACACCTTCAGGTCATAACCTAACGTTACGATCTTCAACTATAACTCACTAGCCTTCTCAAATGCAATGAATGAATGTGATGCTCCAGAATCAAACAAGGCATTTAAAACTTGACCTGCTATTTCACATTTACCTCGGATAAGTGTCTCGGACCCCTCGGCCCCTATAGCTGAAGTAGTAAACACCCGTTCAGGCTGCTGTGGTCTCTCGGTACCCTGCTTCTATTTCTCTGGACAGTTGGAGGCTCGGTGCCCCGGCTTCCCACATGAGTAACATAAATGCCAACCGGCCTTGCACGGAGCACTAGGATGGTAACTTCCACACCTAGGGTAAGCTTGCTCATTCAGGGGCTGCTTCCCAAATCTTCTCCCCGAAGCATTGTTGTTGTTGTTGGGCCTTCTGAAGTTATTCTGATCCTGAGTCCTCTGTGGCGCAAAACCTCCCCGCTTGAAGGGCGGACCTCTAGGAGCAAAACTCTTCCCTCGGCTAAGTGGGAATAATCCCCTCTGGCTTCCTCTTTCTGCAGCTGCCTTCTTCACACACTCCTCGGCAACTCCGCTTTTATTAACCAACTCGGAGAAAGTCCTAATCTCCATAGGCCCTACTGAACTGTAGATGTCACTTCGGAGTCCTCCTTCGTACTTGATACATTTCCAATCCTCAAATTCCCCCGAAACTCCTTGACACATGCGGGAGAATCTAAACAACTCCTCAAAGTTGTCTGTGTACTCAGATACAGACATCGTACCCTGCTTCAGCTGCAGTAGTTCGAGTTCCTTAGCCGTCCTAGTGAAGTTCAGGAAATACTTCTTCTAGAATTTCTCCTGAAAGGTATCCCAGGTGATAGGGTCATCACCTTACTGTATGATACGTCGGGTCCCCTGCCACCAGTGTGACACTTCACCAGTGAGCAGATAAGTGGCAAACTCAACGCATTGTTCTTCAGGCACTAGTTGTGCTTGCAGGGCTCGTTCCATAGCTTGGAACCAAGTATCAGCTTCAGTTGGATTGGTAGTTCCCTTAAACTTTGGGAGATTAACCTTTAGGAAGGTCGCCAATGTCATTGGACCTTGAGTCCCATTCCCATCATTTCCTTCATGGTTATGGTTGTTCATCTGTTGTCCGAGTGCCTCAGCAGTGGCCTGCATAGTGGCAGCCATGTTCTGTAATGCAGCCATGAAGTCCACGAGGTCATTCGGGTTAGTTTCTGGCCCATGAGTACCGGCACGTCCTCTCCCACGGCCTCGACCGCATCCACGAGGCACCATCTGGTTCCTATATACACCAAACAAGCGATATCAAGTTGATCAGTCTCAATATCGAAAGTCTAGTGCTCAAAGTCCCAAATGTATGCTCATGAACGTTTATGCCAGTTACATCAGTCAGATATCCTAATAGCACAAAAACACAAACACAGAGAATGCATAGAAGCATAGACAGTCCGTCCCTCAGGCTCTACAGGAACAAACTGCTCTGATACCATAATGTAACACCCTACTACACAGAGTCTTATTCTTAAGTCATAAGACAGAGGTAGCGAGATATTACGACCTTTAAAATGAAATTTAGTACGTATAGTATTGCAAAAATGTTCATAACTAGGAGCCTTTGAAGAAAATGAGTAAATCAAAACCGTTTTAATTCAAAAGCGCAACACTCTGATCGATAACGCAAGTGAACCGTTAGAGATTAAGCTAAAGCGAAGAGATATACACAAGAGTGCCAAGATACATATATCAAGACTCGGGACTCAGCTTGCGAAGATAACCGGTCCGAGCATACAGTATACATACATATATAATAAGGAAATCCCAAAAGACAACCCAAAAGACAACATACAAATCCTGTTTCTCCAAAATAACCTCTAAGAGAAGATAATACAAAATACATATACGGTGGAGAACATAGTATCTAAACAGACATGCAATAACCAAAATAAAATCCCCAGATACAAGGATCTCCGCCAAAAGAAGATCTCCAGCATGCCTCAGCGAGGAGCCTCACGTCCTGCATCTGAAAACCACAAAAATCCGCATGGGTGAGAATCGGAGGTTCTCAGCATGGTAACAGTGCCCAAATATCTAACATGTAATGTCCTGGGAAAGCCGAAGGTTCTCGCAAGATGGTATAATCCGGCCATCTGCAAGTACGGAACATACCGCTCATCGAGTCGCATGCCCTGTTGCCGCCGCATGCTCCTAATGCATCGCTGTGGCTGCGCATTACATGCACCGCATTATTAGAACCACGTAGAAAACCAATGCAAAAATAACCAACACCAGAAACCACTAATGGAAACCACTAACAGAATCTACATGCAAAACCAATAAAACAAACCAGTTGCAAAACCACATGCTCAAACCGCTAACATAAACCGCATACAAATCCACTTACAAAAACCACATGCAAAACCACTATCATAAACCGCACACAAAATCACATAATAAACCACTTCCAATACCACCAAAATAAACCGCCAATATAAACCATCAACAAAACCGCATACAAAACCACTAACATAAAACCACTAACATAAACCACCAACTAAACTACCAACTAAAACCGCATGCAAAACAACTAACAAAAACCACTAACATAAACCACTAACTAAACCGCATGCAAAACCTCTCAAATAAACCACTTGCAATACCACTAGGATAAACCGCTAACATAAACCGCCACTAAAACCGCATGCAAAACCACTAACTCAGATAAACCGCTATCACAAACTTTTCTATCTACTAACCTCGTCGTTGATGACCCCGGCTATATGAGCAACTCCGTCCAACCGATATAGCCTTTCCGGATCGTCCCCCATCGGCTGAGTATTCTGTTCGAGTCTTTGTCGGATCAAACCCGGGTCGTTTTCTCTAGGTTTTGGTGGGGTATGAGAATGGAAAAGTGATTCGAATGAGGCTGATTCGAACTACTTATATAGCGGAGACCTGTGTAATTCGAACCAGCCCAGTTTGAATTACTATTCGAGGCAAACTTTGACTAATTCGACCCAACTAGGTTCGAATTACTTGGTGAAGCGTCCAAATGTGTAATTCGAACTATCCTAGTTCGAATTATTCTCAATTCTAGTTTGAACCATGTAGGTTCGAATTACATTCATCACGTGATCCATCATTATTCGAGCTACCTTAGTTCGAATTATATGTTATTGTAGTTCAAACCAAGCTGGTTCAAATTATATAGTAATGTGCTTTGGCTCATTCGTGAAGCAATTTCCAGTTTGGCTGATTCACGTAATTTCTTTCCACCCTTGGCTTATTTTCGTTTTTTGCCCTAAAAAATAAATTAAGATACCGGCAACATACAATTACTTTAAATTAAGCAACAATTATCAATACTATATAAAGGACACACTATTCCACTAAGAGTGATTGCTATTTAAATTTTTCGCATATATCATACTTACCCCTTATATAACTAAAATAATAATAATATTCAAAGATTCCAAGACTGGAAACCAAGACCCGTAAAGTTAAACAAAACCAAGTTGAACTGCAACAAGTATAGCTGATTCGCTGTATCGGTTTTCTAAACACACTTCTTCTCACAAACAGTAGTTAAGATAAATTGATATGGTTAGAATTTAGCTATGAATAATTCTTATAGGGCAAAAGTTTTGGGAACACACTTGTTGTCACAGATAGAAGAATTAATGTCCGTATTGAAAATGGATGATGAGGGCCCATACCTTGTTGAATCTTCAAATGATGTATAATTGATGGACAATAAATCAATAATAGAAGAATGTATCTTGTGTTTGAGGCAAGCAAAGGCATCAAGGACAAGAAACAAAGAGACGAACCAAGGGAGCAAAGAAAGAATCCAATGAAGATATTTGTCAGAATGAATAAAATTAATTGGAGATATTAATTAATAACTTCTTCTCTAACAGTAAGACGGTAAATAACATCAAAAATAATTTTTCTACACTAAAATTAGTTATTAAAATTAATTATCAATGTACTTATATATAAATACATATATAATTTTATTTTATTTTTAATATATAATTATAGATAAGAAATATATATAGTTGATGCGCAACCTTTTTTTTAAAATATTCTTTATTATATATGATTTATAAACAAATTATTTTATTCTATTTTCAAAACTTAAATCCAAAATATTTTAGTTAACTTAGAATAAGCAACTCACTAGTTACTACTTACTACCTTCACAAATCACAAAAACATGTAAATATGTCATGCCCCATGATCCTTGTCTCCATAAACTCTGCCTCATTTGCTTTGTCGTGTCCTTTTATTTACTCTCCTTCATTTAACTATTTATTTTTCCATAACTACTTTTTTTCCCCCTGCCTTCCCTGAATGATATAGGTCATGATGTCTCTTAAAAAATATCGTTGAGATTTAATGTTATGCTATAAAGATCAGTTGTCATGTGCCTAATTTTAGGGTACAATTGAAAGTTACCATTAATTAAAAGAAACTTTTCTTTCTTTCTTTCTCCTATTGAGGAAGAATTGAAAATTATCTATTTTAGAATTTCAAGTAACAGTGGTGGTTCTCTGACAGCTTTTCTTTTAAGATTTTTACTTTTGGACTGTGGAGGAGGAATATTGGAAAAAGCATAGTGAATAATCCCATATTAGAAGAGTTTAGGATCAGAGAAATAATGATAGTGTTAGAAAGATGGAAATTATTTTTTAGGTATTGATCCTAATAGATTTGAAATATAGCATTTTTTTTTAGAGTCGACGTCTTAATAGCTCCACTCTACGATACTTTTTCACTCAGTTTTTTGGGGATCCGAATTCTTGTATTTTGGTTGGACGATTCTTAAAGAAAACACTAATATAAGGAGCTGTCTTGAGAGAACTATCACCGTAAAAGTTAGTTTGTATGATAGGACAATAAAAATATTAAACAATATGAATGTTCGGTATATCGGGTATTGAACAGTTCGGGTAGATGTCCTGGTTGAAGAGGGGGGAGATCTCGTCTGGTCGTACGTCACTGGGTTGGGGTAGGCGACGTCCCGAATACTTTGAGTGTGGTAGGGGGTGTCACCTACAAAGACACTCCGATGCTCAAGTCAGTGAAGTGTACAGGCGAATAAGGATTGAGTGGTGTGTCACGTACCTTGGGGGAAGGGTAGGTCCTTCCCCATTTATACTGTGTTAGAGGTGGGCCCTGCAAGGACAGGCCCACTTTCTTCGAGACCTCCCCTGCATAGCTGTAGCGAAGTTGTCAGGGGCGCGTGTCTGGGTCGGCGAACGAGCACCTTGCTCCTAACCGTTTGGGTCGGGTGGTGTCCGGGTCGAGCCGGCCCACATTCAGTTTGGGCCAGGCCGTAACAGTGCCCCCGACGCGCCAGCAATGACCGTGAGGGTCGTTGGTGGCGTGTCCTCTCCTTTCGTGCGTTGTCGCCAGATCGGCCGTCCGTGGAGGGGACGTGCCTCTTGCGCACGTATCTGTTCGTTGTTGGAACGGCCGCTTATCGCCTCGTTCTTCGCGCGGAGCATTAAATGCTCATAATGGGTTGGAAAACTCTGTATGCAAAGACCATTTTGCCCCCAGGCCTTTCGCGCTTCTTGAGTGGCAGTTTTAAACAGTTTTGCCTTGGTTTTTCCTCTCCCACTCTTGCTCCTCCTATCTCCCTCTTCTTCACTTCCAAAAATCCCAAAGCTTCGTTCTAGCATCCTTGCGCATCTTTCCTTTTTTCTTCCCAGTTTTCGCAACTAATCCAGGTGAGCATCAATCCCTTCTTTTTCTGCTTCGTTGTTTTCTTATACTTATTGGTGTCTTTCCTGTACGTTTGTTGTCTGTATTTGCTTCTTGTTCTTGCTGTTTGTTTGGTTTTTGCGTGGTAGATAACTTTTTAGTGTCAAGTAGGTGCGTTAGGGGGGTTACCATTCCAGGGTAGGCTCTTAGATAGCTTGTATGATAGATAGCTTTTAGCCATGCTTGATCTTAACTGTTGGATAGGACAAATATAGTTTTTGGGCTTTTTCCGGACTCCCGACCTCATAGACTAACGGAGTGGTACCCCACTATAGGTATGCCTCGCATCGTTTCTCAGGCTTCTCCCTCTGCCGCGAATTACGATCCCTATGCCTGGGTGACTTCCGATGTGAAGGATTCGCCAAACCAGATGGACGAGGGGGAGTTGACGGAGTTCCGACAAGGCAAGTATCTTTGTTGAGGGACAGACGAGGAGGCCAATTATGACGTCTTCGTTCCCGCCCCCAACGAACGGCTGTATGAAATTAATTTTCACTCCCCCCTGGTTGCCGACTGGATTTGGTTTTACAAGGCCATGTTCACCCAGTGGGCGTTTGCATCCCGTTTTCTGACTTCCAGATGGCGCTTCTCAACCGGATATCCGTGTCGCCGTCACAGCTGCATCCGAACAGTTGGGCCTCTATCCGCTGTTTCGAGATGGTGTGTGAATATCTCGAGTTGCCGGTGTCTGTTGACGTCTTTCTCTTTTTCTTCAACCTCACTAATCCCTCCAAGGAGGGGAAAGCGAGGAAAGGGTTCTTGTCCTTCCGATCCGCCCAGGGTCGGAGGATATTTGGGTTGTTCGAGGACTCGTATCATGGGTTCAAGGATAAATATTTCAAGGTCCGTCCCGCCAAAGGTCGGCATCCCTTCTGGTTGTCGTTGGAGGGGGAGCGCCTCATCCCGACATACTGGAGCTTCGGGGCGGGGTCTAACACCTTCATAAAGGTGACCTATAAGGGAATGTCTGCTGTAAATAAGAGAATTGCCGACGTGTTGTGGGCAGTTTTTGGAAAGAACCACGTGAACCCCCACCTCCTCATGGGTGAACGGGAGGTCGCCAGGAGTTATATTTGTGAGCTATTTTGTCTTGTGTTTTTTGCATTGTTATCGCTTTATTTGGTTTTATCGGCTTCACAACTAACACGTTTGTTTGTCCATTGCAGTGGAGATGTCGGCTTCAGTAATAGGGCTCGAGGGTTTGTATAAGACCTTCTTAGAGGATAGTGATGAGGAGAAGGCCAACGAGAAGGTTGCCGGGAAGCCGGAGGACCTTTCTTCGGAGAAGAAAGATCAGTCGGTGCCTTCACCTCGTGACGCCGAAATGTCCGACAAGAATCCTACCGGCGTGCATGCTTCCCCTATTCACGAGGAGACGGCCGGTGTTGGGCATTCCTCCTCTCGACAAGAGAGTCCCGACTTAAAGCTTGTCCCTACTCCCAAAAGGCAGAGGGCATCCTGTAGCCCTGAGGGGACTCTTACTGTGATGGAGAGAAACTTCGATGCTGGGGCTTTCATCGACTCCCAACTGATCCCCGACACAGAGGATCACTTCCTTGGTACCGAGCTGACGAGCCAGGCGAGGTGGATGTATCACACGCTGCTTCGTGGGGTTGTAATAGCTCGGAAGGCCGAGTTCGAGTTGTCGGGGATGCAGTCACTACGAAGAAAGCTTGAATCTGCTGCCACGGCCAATAATGAATTCAAAGTTCAAGTTGAATCGCTTCAAGGGCAGCTGTCTGAAGCGGGGGAGAGACTCAAGATTGCCGAGGAGAAAGCCATGTCTGCCGAGGAGAAAATGAAAGCCTCCGATGAGACCGTGTCCCGTTTAGCCGAGCGGGAGATGACTCTGGAGAGCCAGCTGAACGCTGCGCAAGGTCGGGTGGTGGCCTTGGAGAAAGAGCGTGACGAGGCCGTCTCGCTGGCTAAGGCTGCTCAGGCCGAGGTTGAAGAGCTCAAGAAGAAACACAAGGCGATTAGAGAGCAGGGAAAGAACGCGGTCTTCATGACTGAGGAGGCCCTTAAGGCCCAGGTGAAGATCGTGGCTCTCGATTTCGACACATCAGCGATTGGAGTATTCAAGACAATCAAGGATGGCAAGATCGTTGATATGCCGAGGAAATGAGCTTGTAGAACTTGTTTTTTGTTGTAGAACTTGTTTACATTGTTATACTTTTAAAATACGTTTGATCGGCTTATCGTCACCGTCGTCTTTGCCCCTGGTGGTGTTTTTACTTCGTCGTGTTACCGTTTTGTTGATGTGAGCTTAGTGCTTGCTCGTTTACCATTGTATTGGTAGCGGGGCCAGGTCGTGGCCTTTTTTTATCATTGTAGCCGTCCGTAGTGGCTGTGGTTTAGGTGGCCCCCGGGGTGATCAGTCCCGGGGTGCCGTATTGTGGTTCCGTTTAATGCGTCGTGGAACTCGTCGTCGTGTGATGTGTAAGTAGGAAAAAGAATAATAGAAATAAAATTGGAAGAAATGGTAAGTAAATATTAATCGGCAATTAAGCAAGTCTATTACCATTGACAGATACAAAGGTAAATGATTAAGCTCATTAGATCGCCTGGTCGGCATACTTGATCTAAGGGTAGAACCTTCTCAGGTTCCCCGTATTCCAAGTTCTCGGGACCTCCCTTCCATCGAGCTTCTCCAATTTGTAGGCGTCGTTGCCAATCACTTCTTTGATCTTGTAGGGGCCTTCCCAGTTTGCCTTCTCCCTGGGTCGGCGGGCCGATGTCATTGCACCGCAGGACGAGTTCGTTCTGCTCAAATTCTCTTTGAGAACCTTGGTGTTGTAGCGCAGGGCCATTCTTTGTTTTAGTGCTACTTCTGACAGGTGGGCCTTCTCCCTGGTCTCATCTACTAGGTCCTTCTCTACTGCTTCCTCAACCCCCTTGAGAAGTACCCGTGGGCTCGGTTCGCCGATCTCTACGGGTATCATGGCGTCTACCCCGTATGTCAGGCGAAAAGGGGTTTCTCCTGTTGCTGACTGCTCGGTTGTACGGTAGGACCAGAGGACTGAGGCGAGCTCGTCAGCCCATGCTTCTTTCTTGCTGTCTAGTCGCTTCTTGAGGCCAAGTAAGATGACCTTGTTTGCGGACTCGATTTGTCCGTTTGTCTGGGGGTGTTCTACCGAGGAGAATCTCTGTTTGATGCCCAAGCCTGTGAGGAACTCTACAAACTTCTTGTCGGTGAATTACGTCCCGTTGTCTGAGATGACGACCTCCGGGATGCCGAAACAAGTTATCACCTGCCTCCACATGAACTTTCTGCAATTGGACGAGGAGATGGTGGCCAGCGGTTCGGCCTCTATCCATTTGGTGTAATAGTCAACGGCGACTATGAGGTATTTGACTTGCCCTGGGCCAACTGGGAAGGGTCCCAGAAGGTCGACTCCCCACTGTGCGAAAGGTCGGGAGGACGTCATCAGGCTCAGTTCGGTGGCCGATGCTCTGTGGAAATTAGCATTCTCTTGGCACTTGACGCATTTTTTTACAAACCCCTTCGAGTCTTCCATCATCGACAGCCAATAATATCCGGCTCGGATGAGCTTCCTTGCTAGGGCTTTGAACGCGATGTGGTGACCGCAGCACCCCTCGTGGACTTCTCTGAGCACGTAGTCCGTCTGATCGGGGTGTAGGCATTTCATTAGAGGTTGGCTAAGTCCCTTTTTGAATAGTTGGCCCTGTATGACTGTGTATTTGGCAGCCTCCCTTCTTAACGTTTTAGCTTCCTTCTCGTCTCCAGGGAGGTTGCTGCTTTGCAAGAAAGTTTAGGATCAGAGAAATAATGATAGTGTTAGAAAGATGGAAATTATTTTTTAGGTATTGATCCTAATAGATTTGAAATATAGCATTTTTTTTTAGAGTCGACGTCTTAATAGCTCCACTCTACGATACTTTTTCACTCAGTTTTTTGGGGATCCGAATTCTTGTATTTTGGTTGGACGATTCTTAAAGAAAACACTAATATAAGGAGCTGTCTTGAGAGAACTATCACCGTAAAAGTTAGTTTGTATGATAGGACAATAAAAATATTAAACAATATGAATGTTCGGTATATCGGGTATTGAACAGTTCGGGTAGATGTCCTGGTTGAAGAGGGGGGAGATCTCGTCTGGTCGTACGTCACTGGGTTGGGGTAGGCGACGTCCCGAGTACTTTGAGTGTGGTAGGGGGTGTCACCTACAAAGACACTCCGATGCTCAAGTCAGTGAAGTGTGCAGGCGAATAAGGATTGAGTGGTGTGTCACGTACCTTGGGGGAAGGGTAGGTCCTTCCCCATTTATACTGTGTTAGAGGTGGGCCCTGCAAGGACAGGCCCACCTTCTTCGAGACCTCCCCTGCACAGCTGTAGCGAAGCTGTCAGGGGCGCGTGTCCGGGTCGGCGAACGGGCGCCTTGCTCCTAACCGTTTGGGTCGGGTGGTGCCCGGGTCGGGCCGGCCCACATTCAATTTGGGCCATGCCGTAACAATGAATAATAGATATATTGATTACCTATATTTTTTTTAATTTAATAGGTATGTAGGTGATTATGTTGATTATTCTTAATTAGATGATTATTCCTTTTGATTCGATTTACTCATGCACAGTTAACCATGACTGGATGTTCAATTTATCAGATGTGCGAATAGTTACCCTAATGTTAGAATTTAGGAGGTAATTTAGGAGTGGGATATTTTTTTACTTTATTAAATCGATTTTAAAGTCTATTATTCATATTGTTTACAAAAGTCATTGTTTACCTAACAACACTGTTTTTTAAATATTAATCCCCCACATAAAATTCTTTTCCAAATATTGGTCCTATGAAATTTATAACACGTGTGTGGTGTAAAGCTATTTATTTGGTTTTGAAAAGAAAATGTGCATAGTCCAATATTATATATATTGTGCTATAGAATATTTGAAAATTGAAAATCAAATTGGGTTATGGAAAGAAATTATTTGAAGATAACGTTGGTATATTGGATGCGAGATCAAAGGAAGAGGACATACAAACTGATAGATTAAGCACGTTGTCAGATCTTGAATGGTTAATGGTCATTTTACCCCTAATAATATTGCTGTAGGGAACATGGGTGGCTCCTTTTTGGTTGATTTGCTTGAGGAAGAAAGAGTGGTTACAGATATCAATTTTCAAAGCTTTAAGCCAGTAAATATAGATATTGTATTAAACAAATTTTATTTTGCCTTTCTCTTTTTCTTATTTTGTTTCTTATTTTTTAGTTTAATTTATTCTCTTGGAGATCCTTGAACCAGTGAACCTTGAGTATTCCTTTTGTTTTGTTGAATACTGATTAATTACTCACCTAAAAAAAATTTAACTTAAGGTTATACCTTATAAATTTTCATTTTTTTAATATTAAAAATATTAAAATATATGTATTTTTTATTTTATTAATTAAAAATAAATTAAATATCCAATTAATTAAAATTCTATTTTGAAAAATCTTATGTTTTTTATTAGAATTGTAAAATATCACGTCAAAATATGATTGTTATAGTTTTTTTAGAATATGTCTTCATGTATTTGCTATATTTTACCGACAGGATAATTTCTTAAGGGTCGAAAACTCAAGACGCCATTTCTCCATTTCTCTCTTTTTGAATCTATTTTATCAAAAACTGAGAACCAAAATAGTAAATCGTTCTAAATAAGATAATTTAAAATAAACTCAATCCGTTTATAGAATTCCACTCTCAACAACTTTCGGCCGAAGCCAACAGCCTCACTGACTAACTATATATATTTAAATTCTGGGCCAACATCCCGATTACATTATTTTCATGCATAATGTGTTGCCACCTTTGTTATTTTTTTTCAATGTTCAGTTATAATTATGTTTTGAAAAATGAATAATCAATGGGTCAATGAGGACATTCAAAGTCCAGTTTCCATGGAATGGTACAGACTATAGATTATTATGGGCTTTAAAAATACTAGCGGTTTGTATTATTTTTAAGAAATTAATTTTATTTTTTTGTTAATATATCATTCCTTCTTTAAATTTATTAGATAAGTATGTTTTTTATTTTAATGTTGACGTGACTTTATTTATATTATATTTTATTAAAATTAAAATTATTATAAACTAAAATATAATTCAAAAAATAATGATTTAAGTGGTAGGCCAAAATATGAATCTAAATACGAAAAGGTCTTCATTTTTTTATAAATAGTGAAAAAATAGAATAAATGAGAATACTTATTTTTTTCGTTTTTAAATATCAAAATAAAAGAATAATTAATAAACAAAATAAAAGAGTATAAAAATTGTGTATCTGAAAAAAAATTCTTCGTAATTCATCATACATCTTCTTATCAATAACTTCTTTAGTCTTGAAAAACTATCAGATTTATTGACTTTAAAAATAAATATATAAACGCTTCAAGATTATTCAATTAAAAATTATGTGTAACAAAATCAAAATAAAAATTTAAAAACATTATTTACAAATTAACTATTTATAAATGTTATTAAGTTTAATTATTTATTTTTAATTAATATTTAATTAAAAGCCGAGATAAAAATTTATATTCAAAACACTCTCTATCTTCGTGCATAATTTCAATTGATAAAAAATATTTTATTTTTTTAATTTTATATTTAATTTTTTAAATTATCTTTAATTTTATTATATTTTCAAAATTATTAATTTATATTTTTATTATATCCTTTACAATATCAAACACTATTCTTTCTCTTGCTATTATTCTCTATACACATATATGTCATTGTTTCATCGCCATTATTATTATTATATTACTTTGTTCTCATTTCTCGTTTTTTTCTTCTCTTTCCATCTTCTCTTCACCCGACTGTCCGCAATTAATTATCACCAAATATTATTATCGTAAATTCGCAACTTTTAATCTTATCTATTACTTTGATTTATAACCATCTATTCTGTTAACTTTTATGAGTTGTTGAAGTTTCGCTAGAAAAAGTAAGACATAAAGCATTTAAAATTTTTACCCAAATTATCAAATTAACTTTTAGAATGTATAAAATTTATAAATTTAAATTAAATAAGATATTAAACAAATTTATTATGTTGTTATTATGCATAACAAAATTAAAATAAAAATTTAGAAACATTATTTACAAATTAACTATTTATAAATGTTATTAAGTTTAATTATTTATTTTTAATAGTATTTTAAAATTATTAATTTATAACTTTTATTATATCCCCTTACTATATCAAATACTATTCTTTCTCTTATTATTATTCTCTGTACACATACATGTCATTATCTAATAGTCATTATTATATTATTTTGTTTTTTCGCATTTTTTCTTCTCCTTCTACCTTCTCTTCACTCTATCATAATTAATTATCACCAAATATTTATGTTACGGTGGGTAACCAGAGATTGGTGGGCCGGATGACGTTGGTAGGCCCAAACGTGTGAGGGAGGAGACTATCGCGTTTGCCCGAAACTCGGTGTTCCTCCGTCCGACTTGCACGTGTGAAAGAATGGGGGGTGGTACCTGCAAAGACACTCCGATGCCTAAGTTAGCAAGGGTATAAGCAAGTTTAGAATGTATTGGACTTAGTGATACCTGAGGGAAGTCAGGGTATTTATAGTGGTGAACCAATAACCACCGCTGAAGTAGTGCCACCTTTTTAGGCGGATAACCGTTCCCATATCTTAGGGAGGTTAAGATATGGCTCTATGAAGTGGTTAGAGAGTTTCTAGGGGCAGTTACTCATCCTCTCTTTCGTTGTTTCGTTTCTGCAATCTTTCAAATTTCCCTTGCATTTGTTCGTGCTGTATTGTTGCGTTTCGAAGGTTCTTACTTCCTCCTGTCTTGATTTCAGACTCAAAGGTTAGTTTTTTCCCTTCTGTGACATGTTTTCTATTTGCGTGCCTTTATCTTGTAGGTAGATTTGATTTGTAGGCTTTAGTTCCGTGCCCCTTCCCTTAGAGACCGTGTGTTGATTTTTCTTTTCTTTTGTAGGTTTCTTGTCATCCCCTTTTTTAAGAAAAGAAAATGGCTTCCGTAGATGCTCTCTCCCAGTGGGTAGACGTTACGGTTCTAGGGGAGGAGCCCTCCGTTGACACTGAATTTATCACCCACCTTCGTACTCACTATAGAATTTGTACTTCTGAAGAAGATGAGCCCAAGTACGAGTTGGTAGTCCCTACTATGATGCCTCGTTAAAAACCCTTCTCCAGAAAAAACCCTTTGATTCTGGGAAAAAATCATGAAGCTGGGAAAAGAGTACATCAGGGAGTAGAGTTCGCTTCTTAGCTGTAGTACCTTTTCATATTACAAGCATGCCATGACCTTGGTAACTCGGTGCCGCCTAAGTCGGTCACCTTATAATAGCCCTTTCCTAAGACCTCCTCGATCTTGTATGGTCCTTTCCAATTAGCAGCGAGCTTTCCCTCCCCAGATTTGTTGACTCCAATGTCGTTTCTGATCAAGACTAAGTCGTCAGGGGTGAAATTCCTTCGAATGACTTTTTTGTTGTATCTTGTAGTCATCCTTTGTTTTAGCGCTGCTTCTCTTATTTGAGCTTCTTCTCGGACTTCAGGGAGCAGGTCGAGCTCTTCTTTGTGCCCCTGTATATTCCTGATCTCGTCGTAGAAAATCACTCTTGGGCTTCGCTCATTGATCTCTATTGGGATCATTGCTTCTACGCCATAGACTAGTCGGAAGGGCGTTTCTCCAGTGGCGGATTGGGGTGTTGTTCTGTAAGCCCATAGTACTTGTTGGAGCTCTTCAGCCCAAGCTCCTTTAGAACGCCTCCTCGCATTCGGAAGTCCACTCAAACTGATGCCCCTTTCTCAGTAGGGAGAACAGCGGAAGGGATCTTAGTGCTGATCCTGCCAAAAATCTGGAGAGAGCTGCTAGTCGGCCATTCAGCTGTTGGACCTCTCTCAAACAAGTCGGGCTTTTCATTTCTAGGATAGCTCTACACTTGTCGGGATTGGCTTCGATCCCTCTTTGTGTTAGCATAAATCCTAGAAATTTTCCAGCCTCCACCGTGAAGGTGCATTTTGCGTGATTTAGCCTCATCCCATGTGACCTTATGGTGTTGAAAACTTGCGAGAGATCTGTCAAGAGGTCGGTTTCTTCCTTGCCTCCTGAGATCATATGGATATGTCTTTCCGGAGTTTGCGGTGGTGGGTCTCTTTTGTCCATATCATCTCGCTTTCTTTTTCCATGACTGTCCGACCTTTCTATGAGATATCTGTCAAGCCGACCTTCTCTGGCCAGCTTTTCTATCACATTTTTAAGGTCGTAACAGTCGTTTGTAGAGTGCCCATATATCTTATGGTACTCACAGTAATCCCCGCGACTTCCCCCTTTTTTATTCTTAATAGGTCTGGGGGGAGGTAGCCTTTCGGTGTTACAAATTTCTCTTTATACATCCACTACAGGGACTTTCAATGGAGTATAAGAGTGATATTTTCTTGGCCTATCAAGGCCGAGCTCTTCCTTCTTCTTCGCTTCCCTCTCCCTCTCTTTCGTTGAGGGAGGGTGCCCGAGTCGCAAACTTGGGTCTCGTAGCCTAGCGTTTTCTTCCATATTGATGTATTTTTCGGCTCTTTCCTGTACATCATTTAAAGAGGCGGGGTGTCTTTTTGATATGGACTGTGAGAAGGGACCTTCTCTAAGACTATTGACTAGCCCCATGATGACTGCTTCGGTGGGCAGGTCTTGAATCTCCAAACATGCTTTGTTGAACCTTTCCATATAGGCCCGTAAGGACTCTCCGACCTCCTGTTTTATTCCCAGGAGACTTGGTGCATGCTTTACTTTATCCTTATGGATGGAGAACCTCATCAAGAACTTTCTTGAGAGGTCTTCAAAACTGGTAATTGACCTCGGAGGGAGGCTGTCGAACCACTTCATCGCTGCTTTTGACAAGGTTGTCGGAAAAGCTTTGCATCGCGTAGCGTCAGAAGCGTCGGTCAGATACATCCGACTTTTAAAGTTGCTCAGATGATGCTTTGGATCGGTGGTTCCATCGTAGAGGTCCATATCGGGGCTTCTAAAGTTTCTCGGAACTTTTGCCCTCATTATGTCCTCGCTAAACGGATCTTTCTCTCCTAAGGGAGAATCTTCTCTATCGCCGTGGGAATTCCGACTTTTGAGGGAGGATTCTATTCATGTACTCAAATTTTAAATATAATATTCTGTATAATTAATAATTTAAAAATTAAAAAAATAATATTATCCCATATGAATTAATTTAAAAAAAAATAAATTTAACAAAATATTAGACTTTTTCAATTCATCATTAATAGGTACAGACATATTTAAAAAAGATAAAAAATACATGTGAGATGAAAAAAATTAGTTCTTTCTTGGTAAGAGAAAAAGATAGAACACTATCTTTGTACGTGAAATATTGAGGATAAATTAAAAAACTAAAAAGAATGATAAAAATATTAATTGGATAAGTAAATTAAAGAAAAAAAAAATATAGGTGAAAGTTATACATAAATGTAGTAAATGCAGTAAAACTAAATGAAATTTGTAAGGATGGATGTGATGGTGTTAAAGGTAAAAAAATAATGGCAGCAAGAGAAATACAACAAAGTGTATTAAGAAGTCAAAAAAGAAGTAATAGAATGGATGAAATTATAAAAAAAATAAAAAAGATATATTTTTTATGATTACAAAAATATTCTAATAGAATAATTAGAATGAGGCTAAACTGTTGGACAGACCATCAGAGTACAGTACTCACAGACATACTCAAAACAACACTATACAAACAAAGACTAACATAAAATTAAACAAAATATAATTTAAATAAATACCTCAGAATATAATAAGATCTATGAAAAAAATTATTTATTACTACTAGTTAAACACTTGTTGGCTTCTAATTTTTTTTATTTCACATATGGCCACGAAAAAATAAAAAAAAATAGAAAAGAGAGATCGTGGGAATAAAGAATTGAATAGAAGTTATGCGTGAGTTTTTTAACTGTTAGAGAAATAAGTAACTGTAAAATATTTTTGAATTATGTTAGTAGGGTTAAAATATAAAATAGAAAATTGGACACCAAATTCCATGTATTGCCATTATATATTGTTATAGATATAGATTATATTAAAAAATTATTAAATTATCTAATAATTGAGATTATAATTATGTAAAATTAAGACAATATAATAATATCTATAATAATATTATTTAGGCCAATAATAAAAGATTTATTGAATCAAAATTTAAGAAAAAATAAATTATTATTAATTAAATAAATATAAATATATAGGATTCCTACCCATATTTGGACCGTTCGGTATATTGCTTGAACCAGCTCCACTGTTATTGTGAGTATCTGTATATGTAAAAAATTTATTATTAAGATGAAAATAATGTAATTTGATAATTTAAGGGTACACT